>NW_027278622.1:0-157161 GCF_030028105.1 Mobula birostris
GCTGTGTTTTCACGCACCTCTCATAACTTCTCCAATATTGCTGCATTTTTGCGCACCTCTCATAACTTCCCCCATATCGCTGTGTTTTTATGCACATCTTATAACGTCCCCTATATCACTGTGTAGTCGCGCACCTCCCATAGCCTCCCACATATTGCTGTGCCTTCGTGCATTTCTCATACCTTCGCCTATATCGCCCTGTTTTCGCACACTTCCCATTCATTCTCCTATGTCGCTGTGTTTTTGTGAACCTCTTATATCTTCCCTAATATCGCTGCTTCTTCCTGCACATCTCATAACGTCCCCCTATATCGCTGTGCCTCCATAGCATCCCCTATATCGCTGTGCCTTGCGCACCTCCCATACCTTCCCCTATATCGCTGTCTTTTCGCACAAATCCCATAGATTCAACTTTATCACTGTGTTATTGCACGCCTCTCAGAGCTTCCTCTATATCGCCGTGTTTTTGCTCACCTTTCATAGCTTCCCCTATATCGCCGTGCCTTCGCGCACCTCTCATGTCTTCACCTAGATCACTATGTTTTCGCTCCTCTCATTACTTCCCCCATATCGCTGTGTTTTCACGCACCTCTGATACACTCCCCTGTATCGCCGTGTTTTTGCGCACCTCTCATAATTTCCCCTATATCGCCGTGTTTTCGCGCACGTCCCATAGCGTCCCCTATAACGCGGTGTTTTCGGGCACCTCTCATACCTTCCCCTATGTTGCCGTGTTTTCATGCACATCTCATAACGTCCCCTATATCTCTGTGTATTCGTGCACCTCCCATAGCACCCCTATATAACTGTGCCTTCGCGTACCTCTCATGCCTTCCCCTATATCGTTGTGTTTTCACGCACCTCTCATAACTTCTCCTATATTGCTGCATTTTTGCGCACCTCTCATAAATTCCCCTGTATCGCTGTGTTTTTATGCACATTTCATAACGTCCCCTATCTCACTGTGTAGTCTCGCACCTCCCATAGCCTCCCACATATTGCTGTGCCTTCGCGCACTTCTCATACCTTCGCCTATATCGCCCTGTTTTCGCACACTTCCCATTCATTCTCCTATATTGCTGTGTTTTTGTGAACCTCTCAGACCTTCCCTAATATCGCTGCGCTTTCATGCACATCTCATAACGTCCCGTATATCGCTGTGTATTCACGCACCTCCCATAGCATCCCCTATATCGCTGTGCCTTGCGCACCTCTCATACCGTCCCCTATATTGCCGTGTTTTCGCGCACCTCTCATAATTTCCCCTATATCGCCGTGTTTTCGCGCACGTCCCATAGCGTCCCCTATAACGCTGTGTTTTCGGGCACCTCTCATACCTTCCCCTATATTGCCGTGTTTTCGCGCACCTCTCATATCTTCCCATATATCGCCGTGTTTTCATACAAATCTCATACCGTCCCCTATATCGCCCTGTTTTCGAGCACCTCCCATACCTCCCTCTATATCGCTGTGTTTTCACGCACCTCTCATAACTTCTCCCATATCGTTGTGTTTTTGTGCACCTCTTATGACTTCCCTAATATCGCTGCTTCTTCCTGCACATCTCATAACGTCCCCTATATCTCTGTGTATTCGTGCACCTCCCATAGCACCCCTATATAACTGTGCCTTCGCGTACCTCTCATGCCTTCCCCTATATCGCTGTGTTTTCACGCACCTCTCATAACTTCTCCTACATTGCTGCATTTTTGCGCACCTCTCATAACTTCTCCTATATCGCTGTGTATTTATGGACATCTCATAACGTCCCCCATATCACTGTGTAGTCGCGCACCTCCCATAGCCTCCCACATATTGCTGTGCCTTCGCGCACTTCTCATACCTTCACCTATATCGCCCTGTTTTCGCACACTTCCCATTCATTCTCCTATGTCGCCTTGCTTTTGTGAACCTCTCATACCTTCTCTAATATCGCTGCGTTTTCATGCACATCTCATAACGTCCCGTATATCGCTGTGTATTCACGCACCTCCCATAGCATCCCCTATATCGCTGTGCCTTGCGCACCTCTCATACCGTCCCCTATATTGCCGTGTTTTCGCGCACCTCTCATAGCTTCCCCTATATCGCCGTGTTTTCATCCAAATCTCATACCGTCCCCTATATCGCCCTGTTTTCGAGCACCTCCCATACCTTCCCCTGTATCGCTTTGTTTTTATGCACATCTCATAACGTCCCCTATATCACTGTGTAGTCGCGCACCTCCCATAGCCTCCCACATATTGCTGTGATTTCGCGCACTTCTCATACCTTCGCCTATATCGCCCAGTTTTCGCACACTTCCCATTCATTCTCCCATGTCGCTGTGCTTTTGTGAACCTCTCATACCTTCCCCTATATCGCCGTGTTTTCATCCAAATCTCATTCCGTCCCCTATATCGCCCTGTTTTCGAGCACCTCCCATACCTCCCTCCATATCGCTGTGTTTTCACGCACCTCTCATAACTTCTCCTAAATCGCTGTGTTTTTGTGCACCTCTTATATCTTCCCTAATATCACTGCGTTTTAATGCACATCTCATAACGTGCCCTATATCGCTGTGTATTCACGCACCTCCCATAGCATCCCCTTTATCGCTGTGCCTTGCGCACCTCTCATACCTTCCCCCATATCACTGTCTTTACGCGCACATCCCATAGATTCAACTTTATCGCTGTGTTATTGCACACCTCTCACAGCTTCCCCTATATCGCTGTGTTTTTGCTCACCTCTCATAGCTTCCCCTATATCGACGTGTTTTCGTACACCTCTCATGTCTTCACCTAGATCGCTATGTTTTCGCTCCTCTCATTACTTCCTCTATATCGCTGTGTTTTCTCGCAGCTCTGATACATTCACCTCTCATAGCTTCCCCTATATCGCCCTGTTTTCATGCACATCTCATAACGTCCCCTATATCGCTGTGCTTTCTCGCACCTCTGATACATTCCCCTGTATCGCCGTGTTTTCGCGCACCTCTCATAATTTCCCCTATATCGCCGTGTTTTTGCTCACCTCTCATTCCTTCCCCTATATCGCTGTGTTTTTGGGCACCTCTCATACCTTCCCCTATATCGCTATGTTTTCGCTTCTCTCATTACTTCCCCTATATCGCTGTGTTTTCTTGCACCTCTGATACATTCTTCCATATCGCCGTGTTTTCGCGCACCTATCATAGCTTCCCATATATCGCCGTGTTTTCATGCACATCTCATACCGTCTCCTATATCACTGTGTTTTCACGCACATCCCATAGCATCCCCTATAGCGCTGTGCCTTCGTGTACCTCATATCTTCCACTATATCGCTGTGTTTTCATGCACATCTCATAAATTCCCCTATATCGCTGTGCTTTCTCGCACCTCTGTTACATTCCCCTGTTTCGCCGTGTTTTCGCGCACCTCTCATAATTTCCCCTATATCGCCGTGTTTTCACGCACCTCTCATTCCTTCCCCTATATCGCTGTGTTTTCGGGCACCTCTCATACCTTCCCCTATATCGCACTGTTTTCACGCACATCCCATAGCTTCCACTATATTGCCCTGTTTTCGCGCACCTCTCATACCATCCCCTATATCGCCCTGTTTTCGCACATCTCCCATTCATTCTCCTATATTGCTGTGCTTTTGTGAACCTCTCATACCTTCCCTAGTATCGCTGCGTTTTCATGCACATCTCATTACGTCCCGCATATCGCTGTGTATTCACGCATCTCCCATAGCATCCCCTATATTGCTGTGCCTTGCGCACCACTCATACCTTCCTATATATCACTGTGTTTTTGCGCACATCCCATAGATTCACCTTTATCGCTGTGTTATTGCTCACCTCTCATAGGTTCCCCTATATCACCGTGTTTTTGCTCACCTCTCATAGCTTCCACTATATTGTCCTGCTGTCACGCACCTCTTATGTCTTCCCCTATATCACTGTGTTTTCGCGCACCTCCCATAGCAACCCCTATATTGCTGTGTCTTTGCACTCCTCTCATACCTTCCCCTATATCGCTGTGTTTTCGTGCACCTTTCATAGCTCCCCCATTTCGTTGTGTTTTCTCGCACCTCTCATAAGTTCTCCTATATCGCTATATTTTTTCGCACATCTCATACCTTCCCCTATATCGCTGTGTTTTCACGCACCTCTCATGTCTTCACCTATATTGCTGTGTTTCCGCTCCTCTCATTACTTCCCCTATATCGCTCTGTGTTCTAGCACCGTTGATACATTCCCCTGTATCGCCGTGTTTTCGTGCACCTCTCATACCTTCCCCTATATCGCTGTCTTTTAGCGCACATCCCATAGATTCACCTTCATCGCTGTGTTATTGCTCACCTCTCATAGCTTTCCCTATATCGCCGTGTTTTTCTGCACCTCTTATTTCTTCCTTAATATCGCTGCATTTTAATGCACATCTCATTACGTCCCCTATATCGCTGTGTATTCACGCACCTCCCATAGCATCCCCTATATCGCTGTGCCTTGCTCACTTCTCATACCTTCCCCTATATCGCTGTCTTACGCGCACATCCCATAGATTCAACTTTATCGCTGTGTTATTGCACACCTCTCACAGCTTCCCCTATATCACAGTGTGTTTGCTCACCTCTCATAGCTTCCCCTATATCGCCGCGTTTTCGTGCACCTCTCATGTCTTCACCTAGATCGCTATGTTTTCGCTCCTCTCATTATTTCCCCTACATCGCTGTGCTTTCTCGCACCTCTCATACCTTCCCCCATATCGCCGTGTTTTCATGCACATCTCATAACGTCCCCTATATCGCTGTGTATTCGTGCACCTCCCATAGCCCCCTATATCACTGTGCCTTCGCGTACCTCTCATAAATTCCCCTATATCGCCCTGTTTTCGCTCACTTCCCATAACTTCCCCGAAATTGCTGTGTTTTCAGGCACCTCTCATACCTTCCCCTATATCGCCCTGTTTTCGCGCACATCCCATAGCTTCCACTATATTGCCCTGTTTTCGCGCACCTCTCATAACATCCCCTATATCGCCCTGTTTTCGCGCACGTCCCATACCTCCCCCTATATTGCTGTGTTTTCGTGCACCTCTCATACCTTGCCCTATATTGCTGTGTTTTCAGGCACCTCTCATAAATTCTGCTATAACGCTGTGTTTTTGTGCACCTCTCATACCTTCCCCTATATTGTGTGTTTTCACGCACCTCTCATGGCTTCCCCAATATCGCCATGCATTCATGCACATCTCGTACTGTCCCCTTTATCGCTGTGTTTTCGCGCACCTCTCATAACTTCTCCTATATCGCTGTATTTTTGCGCACATCTCACACCTTCCCCTATATTGATGTGTTTTCATGCAAATCTCATATCGTCCAGTATATCGCCCTGTTTTCGTGCACCTCCCATATCTTCCCCTATACCGCTGTATTATTGTGCACCTGTCATATCTTCCCCTATATCGCTGTGTTTTCACGCACCTCTCATAACTTCTCCTATATCGCTGTACTTTTTCGTACATCTCATACCTTCCCCTATATAGCCGTGTTTTCATGCACATCTCATAACGTCCCCTCTATCGCTGTGCATTCGCGCACCTCCCGTAGCATCCCCTATATCACTGTGCCTTCGCGCACCTCACATACCTTCCCCTATATCACCCTGTTTTCGCGCACCTCCCATACCTTCCCCGATATCGCTATGTTTTCGTGCACCTCCCATAGCTTCGACTACATCACTGTTTTCGCGCACAACCCATAGCTTCACCTTGATCGCTGTGTTATTGCTCATCTCTCATAGCTTCCCCTATATCGCCGTGTTTTCGCGCACCTCGCATGTCTTCACCTATATCGCTATGTTTTTACTCCTATCATTACTTCCCCTATATCGCTGTGTTTTCTCGCACCTCTGATACATTCTCCTGTATTGCCATGTTTTCGCGCACTCGTACAATTTCCCCTATATTGCCGTGTTCTCTCACACCTCTCATACCTTCCCCTATATCGCCCTGTTTTCGCACACCTCACATACCTTCCCTTATATCGCTGTGTTTTCACGCACCTCTCATAACTTGTCCTATATTGCTGCATTTTTGCGCACCTCTCATAACTTCCCCCATATCGCTGTGTTTTTATGCACATCTCATAACGTCCCCTATATCACTCTGTAGTCACGCACCTCCCATAGCCTCCCACATATTGCTGTGCCTTCGCGCATTTCTCATACCTTCGCCTATATCGCCCTGTTTTCGCACACTTCCCATTCATTCTCCTATGTCGCTGTGTTTTTGTGAACCTCTCATACCTTCCCTAATATCGCTGCGTTTTCATGCACATCTCATAACGTCCCGTATATCACTGTGTATTCACGCACCTCCCATAGCATCCCCTGTATCCCTGTGCCTTGAGCACCTCTCATACCGTCCCCTATATTGCCGTGTTTTCACGCACCTCTCATAGCTTCCCCTATATCGCCGTGTTTTCATACAAATCTCATACCGTCCCCTATATCGCCCTGTTTTCGAGCACCTCCCATACCTTAACCTGTATCGCTGTGTTTTCGTGCACCTCTCATAACTTCCACTATATCGCCCTGTTTTCACGCACCTCTCATAACTTCTCCTATATCGCTGTGTTTTTGTGCACCTCTTATATCTTCCCCTATATCGCTGTGTTTTCACGCACCTCTCATAACTTCTCCTATATCGCTGTATTTTTGTGCACATCTCATACCTTCCCCTATATTGATGTGTTTTCATTCACATCTCTTAACGTCCCCTATATCGCCCTGTTTTCGCGCACCTCCCATACCTTCCCCTATATCGCTGTATTATCGTGCACCTCTCATACCTTCCCCTATATCGCTGTGTTTTCACGCACCTCTCATAACTTCTCCTATATCGCTGTACTTTTGCGCACATTTCATACCTTCCCTTATATTGCCGTGTTTTCATGCACATCTCATTATGTCCTCTATATCGCTGTGTGGTCGTGCACCTCCCATAGCACCCCTATATAACTGTGCCTTCGCGTACCTCTCATACCTTCCCCTATATCGCCCTGTTTTTGCTCATTTCCCATAACTTCCCCGATATCGCTGTGTTTTCAGGCACCTCTCATACCTTCCCCTATATCGCCCTGTTTTCGCGCACATCCCATAGCTTCCACTGTATTGCCCTGTTTTCGCGCACCTCTCATACCATCCCCTATATCGCCCTGTTTTCGCGCACCTCCCATACCTCCCCCTACATTGCTGTTTTTTCATGCACCTCTCTTACCTTGCCCTATATTGCTGTGTTTTCACGCACCTCTCATAAATTCTGCTATAACGCTGTATTTTTGTACACCCCTCATACCTTCCCCTATATTGCTGTGTTTTCATGCACATCTCATAACATCCCCTATATCGCTGAGTATTCGTGCACCTCCCATAGCACCCTTATATAACTGTGCCTTCGCGTACCTCTCATACCTTCCCCTATATCGCCCTGTTTTCGAGCACCTCCCATAAATTCCCCTATATCGCTGTGTTTTCGTGCACCTTTCATACCTCCGCCTATATCGCTGTGTTTTCACTCACCTCTCATAACTTCTCCTATATTGCTGTATTTTTGCGCACCTCTCATAACTTCCCCTGTATAGCCGTGTTTTTATGCACATCTCATAACGTCCCCTATATCGCTGTGTATTCGCGCACCTCCCATAGAATCCCCTATATCGCTGTGCCTTCGCGCACCTCTCATACCTTCCCCTATATCGCCCTGTTTTCATGCACCTCTCATTCCTTCCCCTATATCGCTGTGTTTTCACACACCTCTCATAACTTCTCCTATATTGCTGTGTTTTTGTGCACCTCTTATATCTTCCCTAATATCGCTGCGTTTTCATGCACATCTCATAACGTCCCCTATATGGCTGTGTATTCACGCACCTCCCGTAGCACCCCCTATATCGCTGTGCCTTCGTGCACCTCACAGACCTTCCCCTATATGGCCTTGTATTCGCGCACCTCCCATAACATCCCCTATATCGCTGTGCCTTTGCGCACCTCTCATATCTTCCCCTATATCTCCGTGTTTTCATGCACATCTCATAACGTCCCCTATATCACTCTGTTTTCATGCACCTCGCATAACTCCCCTATATCGCCCTGTTTTCGCGCAACTCTCATACCTTCCCCTATAATACTGTGCTTTCACGCACCTCTCATAACTTCCCCTATATCGCTGTGTTTTCGCACACCTGTCATTGTTTCCCGACTATCGCCGTGTATTCATGCACATCTCATACCGTCCCCTATATCGCTTTGCTTTCGCGCACCTCTCATACATACCCCTATATCGCTGTCTTTTCGCGCATATCCCATAGCTTCACCTTTATCTCTGTGTTATTGCTCACCTCTCACAGCTTCCCCTATATCGCCATGTTTTCGCGCACCTCTCATGTCTTCACCTATATTGATATGTTTTCGCTCCTCTCATTACTTCCCTTATATCGCTGTGTTTTCTCGTACCTCTGATACATTCCCCTGTATCGCCGTGTTTTCGCGCACCTCTCATAATTTCCCCTATATTGCCTTGTTTTCGCGCACGTCCCATAGCGTCGCCTATATTACTGTGTTTTCGGGCACCTCTCATATCTTCCACTATATTGTCCTGTTTTCGCGCACCTTCCTAACCTTCCCATATATCGCCCTGTTTTCGCGCACCTCCCATACCTCCCCCTTTATTGCTGTGTTTTCGTGCACATCTCATACCGTCCCCTATATCGCTGTGTTTCCGCGCACCTCCAATAGCATCCCCTATATCGCTGTCCCTTGCGCATCTCTCATACCTTCCCCTATATCGCTGTCTTTTCGCGCACATCCCATAGATTCAGCTTTATCGCTTTGTTATTCCTCACCTCTAATAGTTTCCCCTATACCGCCGGGTTTTTGCTCACCTCTCATAGCTTCCACTATATTGCCCTGTATTCACGCACCTCTCATGTCTTCACCTAGATCGCCCTGTTTTCGAGTACCTTCCATACCTTCCCCTATATTGCTGTGTTTTCGTGCACCTCTCGTACCTCCCCCTATATCGCTGTGCCTTGCACACCTCTCATACCTTCCCCTATATAGCTGTTTTTTCGCGCACATCCCACAGATTCACCTTTATCGCTGTGTTATTGCTCACCTCTCATAGCTTCCCCTATATCGCCGTGTTTTTGCACACCTCTCATAACTTACCCTATATCGCCATGTTGTTATGCACATCTCATAACGTCCTCTATATCGCTGTGTATTCGCGCACCTCCCATAGCATCCCTTATATCGCTTTGCCTTCGCGCACCTCTCATACTTTCCCAAATATCGCCCTGTTTTCGCGCACCTCCCATTCCTTCACCTATATCGCTGTTTTCGTGTACCTCTCATACCTTCCCCTAAATCGCTGTGCCTTCGCGCACCTCTCATACCTTCCCCTATATCGCCGTGTTTTCATGCACATCTCATAACATCCCCTATATCGCTAGGTTTTCACGCACTTCTCATAATTTCCCCTATATCGCCCAGTTTTCACGCTCCTCTCATACCTTCTCCTATATCACTGTGTTTTCACGCAGCTCTCATACCTTCCCCTATATCGCTGTGTTTTCGCACACCTCTCATGGCTTCCCAACTATCGCCGTGTATTCATGCACCCCTCATACCTTCCCCTATATTGATGTATTTTTGCGGAGATCTCATAATGTCCCCTTTATCGCTGTGTTATTGCTCACCTCTCATAGCTTCCCCTATATCGCCCTGTTTTCGCACTCCTTTCATGCATTTCCGTATATCATTGTGTTTTTGCACACCTCTCATACCTTCCCCAATATCACCGTGATTTCATGCACATCTCATAACGCCCCAATGTCGCTGGGTTTTCACGCACCTCTCATAACTTCCCCTATATCGCCCTGTTTTTGCACTCCTCTCATACCTTCCCCTATATCAATGTGTTTTCACGCAGCTCTCATACCTTCCCCTATATCACTGTGTTTCCGCACACCTCTCATGGCTACCCGACTATCGCCGTGTATTCATGCACATCTCATACCTTCCCCTATATCGCTGTGCTTTCGCGCACCTCTCATAGCTTCGCCTACATCGCTGTTTTTGCGCACATCCCATAGCTTCCCCTTGATCGATGTGTTATTGATCACCTCTCATAGCTTACCCTATATCACCGTGTTCTCGCGCACCTCTCATACCATCCCCTATATCACCCTGTTTTCGCGCACCTCCCATACCTCCCCCTATATTGCTGTGTTTTCGTGCACCTCTCATACCTTGCCCTATATTGCTGTGTTTTCACGCACCTCTCATAAATTCTGCTATAACGCTGTATTTTTTCGCAGCTCTCACACCTTCCCCTATATTGCCGTGTTTTCATGCACATCTCATAACGTCCCCTATATCGCTGCGTATTCGTGCACCTCCCATAGCACCCCTATATAACTGTGCCTTCGCGTACCTCTCATACTTTCCCCTATATCGCCCTGTTTTCACTCACTTCCCATAACTTCCCCGATATCGCTGTGTTTTCGTGCACCTCTCATTCCTGCCACTATATAGCTGTGTTGTCACCCACCTCTCATAACTTCACCTGTATCGCTGTGTTTTTGCACACCTCTCATACCTTCCCCTATATCGCCATGTTTTCATGCACATCTCATAACGTCCCCTATATCGCTAGGTTTTCACGCCCCTCTCATAACTTCCCCTATATCGCCCTGTTTTCGCACTCCTCTCATACCTTCCCCTATATCAATGTGTTTTCACGCTGCTCTCATACCTTCCCCTATATCGCTGTGTTATCGCACACCTCTCATGGCTTCTCGACTATCGCCGTGTATTCATGCACATCTCATAGCTTTACCTATATCACTGTGCCTTCGCGCACCTCTCATGCCTTCCCCTAAATCGCGCTGTTTTTGCGCACCTCCCATACCTTCCCCGATATCACTGTGTTTTCATGCACCTCCCATAGCTTCACCAACTTCGCTGTTTTCGCGCACAACCCATAGCTTCACCTTGATCGCTGTGTTATTGCTCACCTCTCAGAGCTTCACCTATATCGCCGTGTTTTCGCGCACCTCGCATGTCTTCACCTATATCGCTATGTTTTTGCTCCTATCATTAATTCCCCTATATCGCTGTGTTTTCTCGCACCTCTGATAAATTCCCCTATATCGCCCTGTTTTCGCGCACATCCCATAGGTTCCACTATATTGCCCTGTTTTTGCGCACCTCTCATGTCTTTCCCTATATCACGGTGTTTTCGCACACCTCTCATACCTTCCCCTATATCGCCCTGTTTTCACACACCTCTCATACCTTCCCCTATATCGCTGCATTTTCACGCACATCTCATAACGTCCCCTATATCGCTGTGCTTTCTCGCACCTCTGATACATTCCACTGTATCGCAGTGTTTTCGCGCACTTCTCATAAGTTCCCCTATATCGCCGTGTATTCGCGCACGTCCCATAGCGTCCCCTATATCGCTGTGTTTTCGCGCACCTCCCATACCTCCCCCTATATTGCTGTGTTTTCCTGCACCTCTCATACCTTGCCCTATATTACTGTGTTTTCACGCACCTCTCTTAAATTCTGCTATAATGCTGTATTTTTGCGCACCTCTCATACCTTCCCCCATATTGCCGTGTTTTCATGCACATCTCATAACGTCCCCTATATCGCTGTGTATTCGTGCACCTCCCATAGCCCCCTATATCACTGTGCCTTCGCGAACCTCTCATATCTTCCCCTATATGCCCTGTTTTCGCTCACTTCCCATAACTTCCCCGATATTGCTGTGTTTTCAGGCACCTCTCATACCTTCCCCTATATCGCTCTGTTTTCACGCACATCCCATAGCTTCCACTATATTGCCCTGTTTTCGCGCACCTCTCATTTCATCCCCTACGTCGCCCTGTTTTCACACACCTCCCATACCTCCCCCTATATTGCTGTGTTTTCGTGCACCTCTCATAAATTCTGCTATAACGCTGTATTTTTGTGCACCTCTCATAACTTCCCCTATATTGCTGTGTTTTCATGCACATCTCATAACGTCCCCTATATCACTGTGTATTCGTGCACCTCCCATAACTCCCCTATATAACTGTGCCATCACGTACTTCTCATACCTTCCCCTATATCGCCCTGTTTTCGCTCACTTCCCATAACTTCCCCGATATCGCTGGGTTTTTGCACACCTCTTATACATTCCCCTATATCACTGTGTTTTCACGCACCTCCCATAGCGTCCCCTATATCGCTGTGTTTTCGCGCACCTCTCATACCTTCCCCTGTATCGCTGTGTTTTCACGCACCTCTCATAACTTCTCCTGTATCGCTGTACTTTTGCGCACATCTCATACCTTCCCCTATTTTGATGTGTTTTTATGGAAATCTCATAACGTCCCCTATATCGCCCTGTTTTCGCACACCTCCCATACCTTCCCCTATATCGCTGTATTATTGTGCACCTCTCATACCTTCCCCTATATCGCTGTGTTTTCACGCACCTCTCATAAGTTCTCCTATATCGCTGTACTCTTGCATACATCTCATACCTTCCCCTATATTGCCGTGTTTTCATGCACATCTCATAACGTCCCCTATATCGCTGTGCATTCGCGCACCTCCGTAACATCCCCTATATCACTGTGCCTTCGCGCACCTCTCATACCTTCCCCTATGTCGCCCTGTTTTCGTGCATTTCCCATACCTTCCCTGATATCGCTATGTCTTCGTGCACCTCCCATAGCTTCGACTACATCCCTGTTTTCGCGCACAACCCATAGCTTCACCTTGATCGCTGTGTTATTGCTCACCTCTCATAGCTTCCCCTATATCGCCGTGTTTTCACGCACCTCGCATGTCTTCACCTATATTGCTATGTTTTTGCTCCTATCATTACTTCCCCTATATCGCTGTGTTTTCACGCACCTCTCATAACTTCTCCAATATTGCTGCATTTTTGCGCACCTCTCATAACTTCCCCCATATCGCTGTGTTTTTATGCACATCTCATAACGTCCCCTATATCACTGTGTAGTCGCGCACCTCCCATAGCCTCCCACATATTGCTGTGCCTTCGCGCATTTCTCATACCTTCGCCTATATCGCCCTGTTTTCGCACACTTCCCATTCATTCTCCTATGTCACTGTGTTTTTGTGAACCTCTTATATCTTCCCTAATATCGCTGCTTCTTCCTGCACATCTCATAACGTCCCCTATATCGCTGTGTATTCACGCACCTCCCATAGCATCCCCTATATCGCTGTGCCTTGCGCACCTCCCATACCTTCCCCTATATCGCTGTCTTTTCGCACAAATCCCATAGATTCAACTTTATCACTGTGTTATTGCACGCCTCTCAGAGCTTCCCCTATATCGCCGTGTTTTTGCTCACCTTTCATAGCTTCCCCTATATCGCCGTGCCTTCGCGCACCTCTCATGTCTTCACCTAGATCGCTATGTTTTCGCTCCTCTCATTACTTCCCCTATATCGCTGTGTTTTCACGCACCTCTGATACACTCCCCTGTATCGCCGTGTTTTTGCGCACCTCTCATAATTTCCCCTATATCGCCGTGTTTTCGCGCACGTCCCATAGCGTCCCCTATAACGCGGTGTTTTCGGGCACCTCTCATACCTTCCCCTATGTTGCCGTGTTTTCATGCACATCTCATAACGTCCCCTATATCTCTGTGTATTCGTGCACCTCCCATAGCACCCCTATATAACTGTGCCTTCGCGTACCTCTCATGCCTTCCCCTATATCGTTGTGTTTTCACGCACCTCTCATAACTTCTCCTATATTGCTGCATTTTTGCGCACCTCTCATAAATTCCCCTGTATCGCTGTGTTTTTATGCACATTTCATAACGTCCCCTATATCACTGTGTAGTCTCGCACCTCCCATAGCCTCCCACATATTGCTGTGCCTTCGCGCACTTCTCATACCTTCGCCTATATCGCCCTGTTTTCGCACACTTCCCATTCATTCTCCTATGTCGCTGTGTTTTTGTGAACCTCTTATATCTTCCCTAATATTGCTGCTTCTTCCTGCACATCTCATAACGTCCCCTATATCGCTGTGTATTCACGCACCTCCCATAGCATCCCCTATATCGCTGTGCCTTGCGCACGTCCCATACCTTCCCCTATATCGCTGTCTTTTCGCACACATCCCATAGATTCAACTTTATCACTGTGTTATTGCACACCTCTCAGAGCTTCCCCTATATCGCCGTGTTTTTGCTCACCTTTCATAGCTTCCCCTATATCACCGTGTCTTCGCGCACCTCTCATGTCTTCACCTAGATCGCTATGTTTTCGCTCCTCTCATTACTTCCCCTATATCGCTGTGTTTTCACGCACCTCTGATACACTCCCCTGTATCGCCGTGTTTTCGCGCACCTCTCATAATTTCCCCTATATCGCCGTGTTTTCACGCACGTCCTATAGCGTCCCCTATAACGCGGTGTTTTCGGGCACCTCTCATACCTTCCCCTATATTGCCGTGTTTTCATGCACATCTCATAACGTCCCCTATATCCCTGTGTATTCGTGCACCTCCCATAGCACCCCTATATAACTGTGCCTTCGCGTACCTCTCATGCCTTCCCCTATATCGCTGTGTTTTCACGCACCTCACATAACTTCTCCTATATTGCTGCATTTTTGCGCACCTCTCATAACTTCCCCTATATCGCTATGTTTTTATGCACATCTCATAACGTCCCCTATATTACTGTGTAGTCTCGCACCTCCCATAGCCTCCCACATATTGCTGTGCCTTCGCGCACTTCTCATACCTTCCCCTATATCGCCCTGTTTTCGCACACTTCCCATTCATTCTCCTATGTTGCCTTGCTTTTGTGAACCTCTCATACCTTCCCTAATATCGCTGCGTTTTCATGCACATCTCATAACGTCCCGTATATTGCTGTGTATTCACGCACCTCCCATAGCATCCCCTATATCGCTGTGCCTTGCGCACCTCCCATACCTTCCCCTATATCGCTGTCTTTTCGCACACATCCCATAGATTCACCTTTATGACTGTGTAATTGCACACCTCTCAGAGCTTCGCCTATATCGCCGTGTTTTTGCTCACCTTTCATAGCTTCCCCTATATCGCTGTGTTTTCACGCACCTCTGATACACTCCCCTGTATCGCCGTGTTTTCGCGCACCTCTCATAATTTCCCCTATATCGCCGTGTTTTCGCGCACGTCACATAGCGTCCCCTATAACGTGGTGTTTTCGGTCACCTCTCATACCTTCCCCTATATTGCCATGTTTTCATGCACATCTCATAACGTCCCCTATATCACTGTGTAGTCTCGCACCTCCCATAGCCTCCCACATATTGCTGTGCCTTCGCGCACTTCTCATACCTTCACCTATATCGCCCTGTTTTCGCACACTTCCCATTCATTCTCCTATGTCACTGTGCTTTTGTGAACCTCTCATACCTTCCCTAAAATCACTGCGTTTTCATGCACATCTCATAACGTCCCGTATATCGCTGTGTATTCACGCACCTCCCATAGCATCCCCTATATCGCTGTGCCTTGCGCACCTCTCATACTTTCCCCTATATAGCTGTGTTTTTGCGCACATCCCATAGATTCACCTTTATCGCTGTGTTATTGCTCACCTCTCATAGCTTCCATTATATTGTCCTGCTTTCACGCACCTCTCATGTCTTCCCCTATATCACTGTGTTTTCGCGTACCTCCCATAGCATCCCCTATATTGCTGTGTCTTCACACTCATCTCATACCTTCCCCTATATCACCCTGTTTTTGAGCACCACCCATACCTTCCCCTATATCGCTGTGTTTTCGTGCACCTTTCATACCTCCTCCTATATCGCTGTGTTTTCACTCACCTCTCATAACTTCCCCTATATCGCCGTGTTTTTATGTACATCTCATAACGTCCCCTATATCGCTGTGTATTCGCGCACCTCCCATAGAATCCCCTATATCGCTGTGCCTTCGTGCACCTCTCATTTCTTCTCCTATATCACTATGTTTTCGTGCACCTCTCATACCTTCCACTATATCGCTGTGTTTTCACACAGCTCTCATAACTTCTCCTATATCGCCGTGTTTTTGTGCACCTCTTATATCTTCCCTAATATCGCTGTGTTTTAATGCACATCTCATAACGTCCCCTGTATCGCTGTGTTTTCACGCACCTCCCATAGCATCCCCTATATCGCTGTGCCTTGCGCACCTCTCATACCTTCCCCTGTATCGCTGTCTTTTCGCGCACATCCCATAGATTCAACTTTGTCGCTGTATTATTGCACACCTCTCACAGCTTCCCCTATATCGCCGTGTTTTTGCTCACCTCTCGTAGCTTCCCCTATATTGCCGTGTTTTCGCGCACCTCTCATGTCTTCACCTAGATCGCTATGTTTTCGCTCCTCTCATTACTTCCCCTATATCGCTGTGTTTTCTCGCACCTCTGATACATTCTCCCATATCGCCGCGTTTTCGCGCACCTCTTATAGCTTGCCCTATATCGGCGTGTTTTCATGAACATCTCATAACGTCTCCTATATCACTGTGTTTTGCGCACATCCCATAGCATCCCCTATATCGCTGTGCCTTCGTGTACCTCTCATATCTTCCCCTATATCGCTGTGTTTTCATGCACATCTCATAAAGTCCCCTATATCGCTGTGCTTTCTCGCACCTCTGATACATTCCCCTGTATTGCCGTGTTTTCGCGCACCTCTCATAATTTCCCCTATATCGCCGTGTTTTTGCGCACCTCATTCCTTCCCCTATATCGCCCTGTTTTCCCACACCTCTCATACCTTCCCCTATATCGCCGTGTTTTCGCGCACCTCATTCCTTCCCCTATATCGCCCTGTTTTCCCACACCTCTCATACCTTCCCCTACATTGTTGTGTTTTCACGCACCTCTCATAGCATCCCCTATATTGCTGTGTCTTCACACTCCTGTCATACCTTCCCCTACATCGCCCTGTTTTCGAGCACCTCCGATACCTTCCCCTATATCGCTGTGTTTTCACTCACCTCTCATAACTTCTCCTATAGTGCTGTATTTTTGCGCACCTCTCATAATTTCCCCTATATCGCCATGTTTTTATGCACATCTCATAACGTCCCATATATCGCTGTGTATTCATGCACCTCCAATAGAATCCCATATATCGCTTTGCCTTCGCGCACCTCTCATACCTTCCCCTATATCGCCCTGTCTTCGCGTACCTCTCATACCTTCCCCTATATCGCCCTGTTTTCGCTCACTTCCCATAACTTCCCCGATATCACTGTGTTTTCAGGCACCTCTCATACCTTCAACTATATTGCTGTGTTGTCACCCACCTCTCATAACTTCTCCTATATCGCTGTGTTTTTGCACGCCTCTCATACCTTCCCCTATATCGCTGTGTTTTCGCGCACCTCTCATGGCTTCCCCAATATCGCCGTGTATTCATTCACATCTCATACCATCCCCTATATCGTTGTGTTTTCGCGCAACTCCCATAGCTTCGCTGACATCGGTATGTTTTCGCTCCTCTCATTACTTCCCCTATATCACTGTGTTTTCGTGCACGTCCCATAGCGTCCCCTATATCGCTGAGTTTTCTCGCACCTCTGATAGATTCCACTGTATCGCCGTGTTTTCGCGCACATCCCATAGCTTCCACTATATTGCCCTGTTTTTGCGCACCTCTCATAGCATCCCCTATATCACTGTGTTTTCGCGCACCTCCCATAGCATCCGCTATATTGCTGTGCCTTCGCACACCTCTCATACCTTCCCCTATATCGCCGTTTTCGCTCAACTCCCATACCTTCTCCTATATCGTTGTGTTTTCACGCACCTCTCATGCCTTCCCCTATATCGCCCTGTTTTCGAACACCTCCCATAACTTCCGCTATATTGTCCTGTTTTCGCGCACCTCTCATGTCTTCCCCTATATCGCTGTGTCTTCATACAAATCTTATACTGTCCCCTATATCGCCCTGTTTTCGCGCACCTCCCATTCATTCTCCTATATCGCTGCGTTTTTGTGAATCTCTCATACCTTCCTTAATATCGCTGCGTTTTCATGCACATCTCATAATGTCCCGTATATCGTTGTGTATTCACGCATCTGCCATAGCATCCCCTATATTGCTGTGCCTTGCGCACCTCTCATACCTTCCCCTATATCGCTGTGTTTTTGTGCACATCTCATAGATGCACCTTTATCGCTGTGTTATTGCTCACCTCTCATAGCTTCCACTATATTGCCCTACTTTCACGCACCTCTCATGTCTTCCCCTATATCACTGTGTTTTCGCGCACCTCCCATAGCATCCCATATATTGCTGTGTCTTCGCATTCCTCTCATACCTTCCCCTATATCGCCCTGTTTTCGAGTACCTCCCATAAATTCCCCTATATCGCTGTGTTTTCGTGCACCTTTCATACCTCCCCCTGTATCGCTGTGATTTCACTCACCTCTCATAACTTCTCCTATATTGCTGTATTTTTGCGCACCTCTCATAACTTCCCCTATATAGCCGTGTTTTTATGCACATCTCATAACGTCCCCTATATCGCTGTGTATTCGCGCACCTCCCATAGAATCCCCTATATCGCTGTGCCTTCGCGCACCTCTCATACCTTCCCCTATATCGCCCTGTTTTCACGCACCTCTCATTCCTTCCCCTATATCGCTGTGTTTTCACACACCTCTCATAACTTCTCCTATATTGCTGTGTTTTTGTGCATCTCTTATATCTTCCCTAATATCGCTGCGTTTTCATGCTCATCTCATAACGTCCCCTATATGGCTGTGTATTCAGGCACCTCCCGTTGCATCCCCTATATCGCTGTGCCTTCGTGCACCTCACATACCTTCCCCTATATGGCCTTGTATTCGCGCACCTCCCATAACATCCCCTATATTGCTGTGCCTTTGCGCACCTCTCATATCTTCCCCATATCTCCGTGTTTTCATGCACATCTCATAACGTCCCCTATATCGCTCTGTTTTCATGCACCTCGCATAACTCCCCTATATCGCCCTGTTTTCGCGCACCTCTCATACCTTCCCCTATAATACTGTGCTTTCACGCACCTCTCATAACTCCCCTATATCGCTGTGTTTTCGCACACCTGTCATTGTTTCCCGACTATCGCCGTGTATTCATGCACATCTCATACCGTCCCCTATATCGCTTTGTTTTCGCGCACCTCTCATACATACCCCTATATCGCTGTCTTTTCGCGCATATCCCATAGCTTCACCTTTATCTCTGTGTTATTGCTCACCTCTCACAGCTTCCCCTATATTGCCATGTTTTCGTGCACCTCTCATGTCTTCACCTATATTGATATGTTTTCGCTCCTCTCATTACTTCCCTTATATCGCTGTGTTTTCTCGTACCTCTGATACATTCCCCTTTATCGCCGTGTTTTCGCGCACCTCTCATATTTTCCCCTATATCGCCTTGTTTTCGCGCACGTCCCATAGCGTCGCCTATATTACTGTGTTTTCGGGCACCTCTCATATCTTCCACTATATTGTCCTGTTTTCGCGCACCTCCCTAACCTTCCCATATATCGCCCTGTTTTCGCGCACCTCCCATACCTCCGCCTTTATTGCTGTGTTTTCGTACACATCTCATACCGTCCCCTATATCGCTGTGTTTTCGCGCACCTCCAATAGCATCCCCTATATCGCTGTCCATTGCGCATCTCTCATACCTTCTCCTATATCGCTGTCTTTTCGCGCACATCCCATAGATTCAGCTTTATCGCTTTGTTATTCCTCACCTCTAATAGTTTCCCCTCTATCGCCGGGTTTTTGCTCACCTCTCATAGCTTCCACTATATTGCCCTGTATTACGCACCTCTCATGTCTTCACCTAGATCGCCCTGTTTTCAAGTAGCTTCCATACCTTCCCCTATATTGCTGTGTTTTCGTGCACCTCTCGTACCTCCCCCTATATCGCTGTGCCTTGCGCAGCTCTCATACCTTCCCCTATATCGCTGTCTTTTCGCGCATATCCCATAGCTTCACCTTTATCTCTGTGTTATTGCTCACCTCTCACAGCTTCCCCTATATCGCCATGTTTTCGCGCACCTCTCATGTCTTCACCTATATTGATATGTTTTCGCTCCTCTCATTACTTCCCTTATATCGCTGTGTTTTCTCGTACCTCTGATACATTCCCCTGTATCGCCGTGTTTTCGCGCACCTCTCATATTTTCCCCTATATCGCCTTGTTTTCGCGCACGTCCCATAGCGTCGCCTATATTACTGTGTTTTCGGGCACCTCTCATATCTTCCACTATATTGTCCTGTTTTCGCGCACCTCCCTAACCTTCCCATATATCGCCCTGTTTTCGCGCCCCTCCCATACCTCCCCCTTTATTGCTGTGTTTTCGTGCACATCTCATACCGTCCCCTATATCGCTGTGTTTTCGCGCACCTCCAATAGCATCCCCTATATCGCTGTCCCTTACGCATCTCTCATACCTTCCCCTATATCGCTGTCTTTTCGCGCACATCCCATAGATTCAGCTATATCGCTTTGTTATTTCTCACCTCTAATAGTTTCCCCTATATCGCCGGGTTTTTGCTCACCTCTCATAGCTTCCACTATATTGTCCTGCTGTCACGCACCTCTTAAGTCTTCCCCTATATCACTGTGTTTTAGCGTACCTCCCATAGCATCCCCTATATTGCTGTGTCTTCGCACTCATCTCATACCTTCCCCTATATCGCCCTGTTTTCGAACACCTCCCATACCTTCCCCTATATCGCTGTGTTTTCGTGCACCTTTCATACCTCCTCCTATATCGCTGTGTTTTCACACACCTCTCATAACTTCTCCTATATTGCTGTATTTTTGCAAACCTCTCATAACTTCCCCTATATAGCCGTGTTTTTATGCACATCTCATAACGTCCCCTATATCGCTGTGTATTCGCGCACCTCCCATAGAATCCCCTATATCGCTGTGCCTTCGTGCACCTCTCATTCCTTCCCCGATATCGCTGTGTTTTCGTGCACGCCTCATACCTTCCACTATATCGCAGTGTTTTCACACACCTCTCATAACTTCCCTTATATCGCTGACTTTTCGCGCACATCCCATAGATTCAACTTTATCGCTGTGTTATTGCACACCTCTCACAGCTTCCCCTATATAGCCGTGTTTTTGCTCACCTTTCATAGCTTCGCCTATATTGCCGTGTTTTCGCGCACCTCTCATGTCTTCACCTAGATCGCTGTTTTCTCTCCTCTCATTACTTCCCCTATATCGCTGTGTTTTCTCGCACCTCTGATACATTCTCACATATCGCCGTGTTTTCGAACACGTCTCATACCTTCCCCTATATCGCTGTGTTTTCACGCACCTCTCATAACTTCTCCTATATTGCTGCATTTTTGTGCACCTCTCATAACTTCCCCTGTATCGCCTTGTTTTCATGCAAATCTCATAACGTCCCCTATATCCCTGTGTAGTCGCGCACCTCCCATAGCATCCCCTATATTGCTGTGCCTTCACATACCTCTCATACCTTCACCTATATCGCCCTGTTTTCGCGCACCTCCCATTCATTCTCCTATATCGCTTTGTTTTTGTGCACCTCTTATATCTTCCCTAATATCGCCGCGTTTTCATGCACATCTCATAACGTCCCCTACATCGCTGTGTATTCACGCACCTCCCGTAGCATCCCCTATATCATTGTGCCTTCGTGCACCTCACATACCTTCCCCTATATTGCCCTGTATTCGCGCACCTCCCATGACATCCCCTATATCACTGGCCTTTGCGAACCTCTCATACCTTCCCCTATATCTCTGTGTTTTCATGCACCTCGCATAACTTCCCCTATATCGCCCTGTTTTCGCGCACCTCTCATACCTTCCCCTATATCACTGTGTTTTCACGCAGCTCTCATAACTTCCCCTATATTGCTGTGTTTTCACACACCTGTCATTGTTTCCCGACTATCGCCGTGTATTCATGCACATCTCATACCGTCTCCTATATCGCTGTGTATTCTTGCACCTCCAATAGAATCCCATATATCGCTGTGCCTCCGCGCACCTCTCATACCTTCCCCTATATCACCGTGTTTTCGCGCACCTCTCATTCCTTCCCCTATATCGCTGTGTTTTCACACCTCTCATAACTTCTCCTATAGTGCTGCATTTTTGTGCACCTCTCATAACGTCCCCTATATCGCCGTGTTTTCATGCACAACTCATAACATCCCCTATATCACTGTGTAGTCGTGCACCTCCCATAGCATCCCCTATATTGCTGTGCCTTCGCATACGTCTCATACCTTCACCTATATCGCCCTGTTTTCGCGCACCTCCCATTCATTCTTCTATATCGCTGTGTTTTTGTGAACCTCTCATAACTTCCCTAATATCGTTGCGTTTTCATGCACATCTCATACCGTCCCGTATATCGCTGTGTATTCACGCATCTCCCATAGCATCCCCTATATTGCTGTGCCTTGCGCACCTCTCATACCTTCCCCTATATCGCTGTGTTTTTGCGCACATCCCATAGATTCACCTTTATCGCTGTGTTATTGCTCACCTCTCATAGCTTCGCCTATTTCGCTGTGTTTTTGCGCACCTTTCATAGCTTCCACTATATTGCGCTACTTTCACGCACCTCTCATATCTTCCCATATATCACTGTGTTTTCGCGCACCTCCCATAGCATCCCCTATATTGCTGTCTTCACACTCCTGTCATACCTTCCCCTACATCGCCCTGTTTTCGAGCACCTCCGATACCTTCCCCTATACCACTGTGTTTTCGTGCACCTTTCATACCTCCCCCCATATCGCTGTGTTTTCACTCACCTCTCATAACTTCTCCTATATTGCTGTATTTTTGCGCCCCTCTCATAACTTCCCCTATATAGCCGTGTTTTTATGCACATCTCATAACGTCCCCTGTATCGCTGTGTATTCATGCACCTCCAATAGATTCCCATATATCACTCTGCCTTCGCGCACCTCTCATACCTTCCCCTATATCGCCCTGTTTTCGCGCACCTCTCATTCCTTCCCCTATATCGCTGTGTTTTCACACACCTCTCATAACTTCTCCTGTATCGCTTTGTTTTTGTGCACCTCTTATATCTTCCCTAATATCGCTGCGCTTTCATGCACATCTCATAACGTCCCCTATATCGCTGTGTATTCACGCACCTCCCGAAGCATCCCCTATATCGCTGTGCCTTCGTGCACCTCACATACCTTCCCCTATATTGCTGTCTTTTCGCGCATATCCCATAGCTTCACCTTTATCTCTGTGTTATTGCTCACCTCTCACAGCTTCCCCTATATCGCCATGTTTTTGCGCACCTCTCATGTCTTCACCTATATTGATATGTTTTCGCTCCTCTCATTACTTCCCTTATATCACTGTGTTTTCTCGTACCTCTGATACATTCCCCTGTATCGCCGTGTTTTCGCGCACCTCTCATATTTTCCCCTATATCGCCTTGTTTTCGCGCACGTCCCATAGCGTCGCCTATATTACTGTGTTTTCGGGCACCTCTCATATCTTCCACTATATTGTCCTGTTTTCGCGCACCTCCCTAACCTTCCCATATATCGCCCTGTTTTCGCGCACCTCCCATACCTCCCCCTTTATTGCTGTGTTTTCGTGCACATCTCATACCGTCCCCTATATCGCTGTGTTTTCGCGCACCTCCAATAGCATCCCCTATATCGCTGTCCCTTACGCATCTCTCATACCTTCCCCTATATCGCTGTCTTTTCGCGCACATCCCATAGATTCAGCTTGATCGCTTTGTTATTTCTCACCTCTTATAGTTTCCCCTATATCGCCGGGTTTTTGCTCACCTCTCATAGCTTCCACTATATTGTCCTGCTGTCACGCACCTCTTAAGTCTTCCCCTATATCACTGTGTTTTAGCGTACCTCCCATAGCATCCCCTATATTGCTGTGTCTTCGCACTCATCTCATACCTTCCCCTATATCGCCCTGTTTTCGAACACCTCCCATACCTTCCCCTATATCGCTGTGTTTTCGTGCACCTTTCATACCTCCTCCTATATCGCTGTGTTTTCACACACCTCTCATAACTTCTCCTATATTGCTGTATTTTTGCAAACCTCTCATAACTTCCCCTATATAGCCGTGTTTTTATGCACATCTCATAACGTCCCCTATATCGCTGTGTATTCGCGCACCTCCCATAGAATCCCCTATATCGCTGTGCCTTCGTGCACCTCTCATTCCTTCCCCGATATCGCTGTGTTTTCGTGCACGCCTCATACCTTCCACTATATCGCAGTGTTTTCACACACCTCTCATAACTTCTCCTATATCGCTGTGTTTTTGCGCACCTCTCATACCTTCCCCTATATCGCTGACTTTTCGCGCACATCCCATAGATTCAACTTTATCGCTGTGTTATTCCACACCTCTCACAGCTTCCCCTATATAGCCGTGTTTTTGCTCACCTTTCATAGCTTCGCCTATATTGCCGTGTTTTCGCGCACCTCTCATGTCTTCACCTAGATCGATATGTTTTCTCTCCTCTCATTACTTCCCCTATATCGCTGTGTTTTCTCGCACCTCTGATACATTCTCACATATCGCCGTGTTTTCGCACACGTCTCATACCTTCCCCTATATCGCTGTGTTTTCACGCACCTCTCATAACTTCTCCTATATTGCTGCATTTTTGTGCACCTCTCATAACTTCCCCTGTATCGCCTTGTTTTCATGCAAATCTCATAACGTCCCCTATATCACTGTGTAGTCGCGCACCTCCCATAGCATCCCCTATATTGCTGTGCCTTCGCATACCTCTCATACCTTCACCTATATCGCCCTGTTTTCGCGCACCTCCCATTCATTCTCCTATATCGCTGTGTTTTTGCGCACATCCCATAGATTCAACTTTATCGCTGTGTTATTGCACACCTCTCACAGCTTCCCCTATATCGCCGTGTTTTTGCTCACCTCTCATAGCTTCCCCTATATTGCCGTGTTTTCGCGCACCTCTCATGTCTTCACCTAGATCGCTATGTTTTCGCTCCTCTCATTACTTCCCCTATATCGCTGTTTTCTCGCACCTCTGATACATTCCCCTGTATTGCCGTGTTTTCGCGCTCCTCTCATTACTTCCCCTATATCGCTGTGCCTTCGCGCACCTCTCATACCTTCCCATATATCGCCGTGTTTTCGCGCACCTCTCATACCTTCCTCTATATCGCTGTGTTTTCACGCACCTCTCATAACTTCTCCTATAGTGCTGCATTTTTGTGCACCTCTCATAACTTCCCCTATATCGCCGTGTTTTCATGCACATCTCATAACGTCCCCTATATCACTGTGTAGTCGCGCACCTCTCATAGCATCCCCTATATTGCTGTGCCTTCGCATACCTCTCATACCTTCACCTATATCGCCCTGTTTTCGCGCACCTCCCATTCATTCTCCTATATCGCTGTGTTTTTGCGCACATCCCATAGATTCACCTTTATCGCTGTGTTATTGCTCACCTCTCATAGCTTCGCCTATATCGCCGTGTTCTCGCACACCTCTCATATCTTCCCATATATCACTGTGTTTTTGCGCACCTCCCATAGCATCCCCTATATTGCTGTGTCTTCTCAATCCTGTCATACCTTCCCCTACAACGCCCTGTTTTCGAGCACCTCCGTTACGTTCCCCTATATCGCTGTGTTTTCGTGCACCTTTCATACCTCCCCCTATATCGCTGTGTTTTCACTCACCTCTCATAACTTCTCCTATATCGCTTTGTTTTTGCGCACCTCTCATAATTTCCCCTATATCGCCGTGTTTTTATGCACATCTCATAACGTCCCCTATATCGCTGTGTATTCATGCACCTCCAATAGATTCCCATATATCACTCTGCCTTCGCGCACCTCTCATACCTTCCCCTATATCGCTGTGTTTTCACACACCTCTCATAACTTCTCCTATATCGCTTCGTTTTTGTGCACCTCTTATATCTTCCCTAATATCGCTGCGTTTTCATGCACATCTCATAACGTCCCCTATATCGCTGTGTAGTCACGCACCTCCCGTAGCATCCCCTATATCGCTGTGCCTTCGTGCACCTCACATACCTTCCCCTATATTGCCCTGTATTCGCGCACCTCCCATAACATCCCCTATATCGCTGTGCCTTTGCGCACCTCTCATACCTTCCCCGATATCGCTGTGTAGTCGCGCACCTCCCATAGCCTCTCACATATTGCTGTGCCTTCGCGCATTTCTCATACCTTCC
Organism: Mobula birostris; assembly: GCF_030028105.1. Classification (NCBI taxonomy): domain Eukaryota; kingdom Metazoa; phylum Chordata; class Chondrichthyes; order Myliobatiformes; family Myliobatidae; genus Mobula; species Mobula birostris. Next base: position 26,330 of record NW_027278622.1, read on the forward strand.
CCTGTATCGCTGTGTTTTCGTGCACCTCTCATACCTTCCCCTGTATCGCTGTGTTTTCGTGCACCTCTCATACCTCCCTCTATATCGTTGTGTTTTCACGCACGTCTCTTAACTTCTCCTATATCGCTGTGTTTTTGTGCACCTCTTATATCTTTCCTAATATCGCTGATTCTTCCTGCACATCTCATAACGTCCCCTATATCGCTGTGTATTCAAGCACCTCTCATACCATCCCCTATATCGCTGTGCCTTGCGCACCTCCCATACCTTCCCCTATATCGCTGTCTTTTCGCACACATCCCATAGATTCAGCTTTATCACTGTGTTATTGCACACCTCTCAGAGCTTCCCCTATATCGCCGTGTTTTTGCTCACCTTTCATAGCTTCCCCTATATCGCCGTGTTTTCGCGCACCTCTCATGTCTTCACCTGGATCGCTATGTTTTCGCTCCTCTCATTATTACCCTATATCGCTGTGTTTTCTCACACCTCTGATACATTCCCCTGTATCGCCGTGTTTTCGCGCACCTCATCATAATTTCCCCTATATCGCCGTGTTTTCGCTCACGTCCCATAGCGTCCCCTATAATGCTGTGTTTTCGGGCACGTCTCATACCTTCCCCTATATTGCCGTGTTTTCATGCACATCTCATAACGTCCCCTATATCGCTGTGTATTCCTGCACCTCCCATAGCCTCCCACATATTGCTGTGCCTTCGCGCACTTCTCATACCTTCGCCTATATCGCCCAGTTTTCGCACACTTCCCATTCATTCTCCCATGTCGCTGTGCTTTTGTGAACCTCTCATACCTTCCCTAAAATCGCTGCGTTTTCATGCACACCTCATAATGTCCCGTATATCGCTGTGTATTCACGCACCTCCCATAGCATCCCCTATATCGCTGTGCCTTGCGCACCTCTCATACCTTCCCCTATATAGCTGAGTTTTTGCGCACATCCCATAGATTCACCTTTATCGCTGTGTTATTGCTCACCTCTCATAGCTTCCCCTATATCACCATGTTTTTGCTCACCTCTCATAGCTTCCATTATATTCTCCTGCTTTCTCGCACGTTTCATGTCTTCCCCTATATCACTGTGTTTTCACGTACCTCCCATAGCATGCCCTATATTGCTGTGTCTTCGCACGCATCTCTTACCTTCCCCTATATCGCCCTGTTTTCGAGCACCTCCCATACCTTCCCCTATATCGCTGTGTTTTTGTGCACCACTCATACATTCCCCTATATCGCTGTGTTTTCACACACCTCTCATAACTTCTCCTCTATCGCTGTGTTTTTGTGCACCTCTTATATCTTCCCTAATATCGCTACGTTTTAATGCACTTCTCATAGCGTCCCCTATATCGCTGTGTTTTCACGCACCTCCCATAGCATACCCTATATCGCTGTGCCTTGTGCACCTCTCATACCTTCCCCTATATCGCTGTCTTTTCGCGCACATCCCATAGATTCAACTTTATCGCTGTATTATTGCACACCTCTCACAGCTTCCCCTATATCGCCGTGTTTTTGCTCACCTCTCATACCTTCCCCTATATTGCCGTGTCTTCGCGCACCTCTCATGTCTTCACCTAGATCACTATGTTTTCGCTCCTCTCATTACTTCCCCTATATCGCTGTTTTCTCGCACCTCCGATACATTCTCCCATATCGCCGTGTTTTCGCGCACCTCTCATAGCTTCCCCTATATCGCCGTGTTTTCATGCACATCTCATACTGTCTCCTATATCACTGTGTTTTCGCGCACATCCCATAGCATCCCCTATATCGCTGTGCCTTCGTGTACCTCTCATATCTTCCCCTATATCGCTGTGTTTTCATGCACATCTCATAACGTCCCCTATATCGCTGTGCTTTCTCGCACCTCTGATACATTCCCCTGTATCGCCGTGTTTTCGCGCACCTCTCATTATTTTCCCTATATCACCGTGTTTTCGCGCACCTCTCATTCCTTCCCCTATATCATTGTGTTTTCGCGCACCTCTCATAGCTTCCCCAATATCGCCGTGTATTCATTCACATCTCATACCGTCCCCTATATCGTTGTGTTTTCACGCACCTCCCATAGCTTCGCTGACATCGGTATGTTTTCGCTCCTCTCATTACTTCCCCTATATCACTGTGTTTTCGTGCATGGCCCATAGCGTCCCCTATATCGCTGTGTTTTCTCGCACCTCTGATACATTCCCCTGTATCGCCGTGTTTTCGCACACATCCCATAGCTTCCACTATATTGCCCTGTTTTTGCGCACCTCTCATAGCATCCCCTATATCACTGTGTTTTCGCGTACCTCCCATAACATCCCCTATATTGCTGTGCCTTCGCGCACCTCTCATACCTTCCCCTATATCGCCGTTTTCGCGCAACTCCCATAACTTCCGCTATATTGCCCTGTTTTCGCGCACCTCTCATGTCTTCCCCTATATCGCCGTGTCTTCATACAAATCTCCTAACGTCCCCTATATCGCTGTGTATTCATGCATCTCCCTTAGCATCCCCTATATTGCTGTGCCTTCACACACCTCTCATACCTTCACCTATATCGCCCTGTTTTCGCACACATCCCATTCATTCTCCTATATCGCTGCGTCTTTGTGAACCTCTCATACCTTCCTTAATATCGCTGCGTTTTCATGCACATCTCATAACGTCCCGTATATCGCTGTGTATTCAGGCATCTCCCATAGGATCCCCTATATTGCTGTGCCTTGCGCACCTCTCATACCTTCCCCTATATCGCTGTGTTTTTGCGCACATCCCATAGATTCACCTTTATCGCTGTGTTATTGCTCACCTCTCATAGCTTCCACTATATTGCCCTACTTTCACACACCTCTCATGTCTTCCCCTATATCACTGTGTTTTCACGCACCTCCCATAGCATCCCCTATATTGCTGTGTCTTCACACTCCTCTCATAGCTTCCCCTATATCGCCCTGTTTTCGAGCACCTCCCATAAATTCCCCTATATCGCTGTGTTTTTGTGCACCTTTCATACCTCCCCCTATATCGCTGTGTTTTCACTCACCTCTCATATCTTCTCCTATATTGCTGTATTTTTGCGCACCTCTCATAACTTCCCCTATATAGCCGTGTTTTTATGCACATCTCATAACGTCCCCTATATTGCTGTGTATTCGCGCACCTCCCATAGAATCCCCTATATCGCTGTGCCTTCGTGCACCTCACATACCTTCCCCTATATGGCCTTGTATTCGCGCACCTCCCATAACATCCCCTATATCGCTGTGCCTTTGCGCTCCTCTCATACCTTCCCCTATATCTCTGTGTTTTCATGCACATCTCATAACGTCCCCTATATCGCTCTGTTTTCATAAACCTCGCATAACTCCCCTATATCGCCCTGTTTTCGCGCACCTCTCATACCGTCCCCTATAATACTGTGTTTTCACGCACCTCTCATAACTTCCCCTATATCGCTATGTTTTCGCACACCTGTCATTGTTTCCCGTCTATCGCCGTGTATTCATGCACATCTCATACCGTCCCCTATAACGCTTTGTTTTCGCGCACCTCTCATACATACCCCTATATCTCTGTCTTTTCGGGCATATCCCATAGCTTCACCTTTATCTCTGTGTTATTGCTCACCTCTCATAGCTTCCCCTATATCACCGTGTTTTTGCTCACCTCTCATAGCTTCCACTATATTCTCCTGCTTTCTCGCACCTCTCATGTCTTCCCCTATATCACTGTGTTTTCGCGTACCTCCCATAGCAGCCCCTATATTGCTGTGTCTTCGCACTCATCTCATACCTTCCCCTATATCGCCCTGTTTTCGAGCACCTCCCATACCTTCCACTATATCGCTGTGTTTTCATACACCTCTCATAACTTCTCCTATATCGCTGTGTTTTTGTGCACCTCTTATATCTTCCCTAATATCGCTGCGTTTTAATGCACATCTCATAGCGTCCCCTATATCGCTGTGTATTCACGCACCTCCCATAGCATCCCCTATATCACTGTGCATTGCGCACCTCTCATACCTTCCCCTATATCGCTGTCTTTTCGCGCACATCCCATAGATTCAACTTTATCGCTGTATTATTGCACACCTCTCACAGCTTCCCCTATATCGCCGTGTTTTTGCTCACCTCTCATAGCTTCCCCTATATTGCCGTGTTTTCGCGCACCTCTCATGTCTTCACCTAGATCGCTATGTTTTCGCTCCTCTCATTACTTCCCCTATATCGCTGTTCACTCGCACCTCTGATACATTCTCCCATATCGCCGTGTTTTCGCGCACCTCTTATAGCTTCCCCTATATCGCCGTGTTTTCATGCACATCTCATACTGTCTCCTATATCACTGTGTTTTCACGCACATTCCAAAGCATCCCCTATATCGCTGTGCCTTCGTGTACCTCTCATATCTTCCCCTATATCGCTGTGTTTTCATGCACATCTCATAACGTCCCCTATATCGCTGTGCTTTCTCGCACCTCTGATACATTCCCCTGTATCGTCGTGTTTTCGCGCACCTCTCATAATTTCCCCTATATCGCCGTGTTTTCGCGCACCTCTTATTCCTTCCCCTATATCGCTGTGTTTTCGTGCACCTCTCATACCTTCCCCTATATCGCTATGTTTTCGCACACCTGTCATTGTTTCCCGTCTATCGCCGTGTATTCATGCACATCTCATACCGTCCCCTATATCGCTTTGTTTTCGCGCACCTCTCATACATACCCCTATATCTCTGTCTTTTCGGGCATATCCCATAGCTTCACCTTTATCTCTGTGTTATTGCTCACCTCTCATAGCTTCCCCTATATCACCGTGTTTTTGCTCACCTCTCATAGCTTCCACTATATTCTCCTGCTTTCTCGCACCTCTCATGTCTTCCCCTATATCACTGTGTTTTCGCGTACCTCCCATAGCAGCCCCTATATTGCTGTGTCTTCGCACTCATCTCATACCTTCCCCTATATCGCCCTGTTTTCGTGCACCTTCCATACCTTCCCCTATATCGCTGTGTTTTCACTCACCTCTCATAACTTCTCCTATATTGCTGTATTTTTGCGCACCTCTCATAACTTCCCCTATATCGCCGTGTTTTTATGCACATCTCATAACGTCCCCTATATCGCTGTGCCTTTGCGCTCCTCTCATACCTTCCCCTATATCTCTATGTTTTCATGCACATCTCATAATGTCCCCTATATCGCTCTGTTTTCATAAACCTCGCATAACTCCCCTATATCGCCCTGTTTTCGCGCACCTCTCATACCGTCCCCTATAATACTGTGTTTTCACGCTCCTCTCATAACTTCCCCTATATCGCTATGTTTTCGCACACCTGTCATTGTTTCCCGTCTATCGCCGTGTATTCATGCACATCTCATACCGTCCCCTATATCGCTTTGTTTTCGCGCACCTCTCATACATACCCCTATATCTCTGTCTTTTCGGGCATATCCCATAGCTTCACCTTTATCTCTGTGTTATTGCTCACCTCTCATAGCTTCCCCTATATCACCGTGTTTTTGCTCACCTCTCATAGCTTCCACTATATTCTCCTGCTTTCTCGCACCTCTCATGTCTTCCCCTATATCACTGTGTTTTCGCGTACCTCCCATAGCAGCCCCTATATTGCTGTGTCCTCGCACTCATCTCATACCTTCCCCTATATCGCCCTGTTTTCGAGCACCTCCCATACCTTCCCCTATATCGCTGTGTTTTCATGCACCTCTCATACCTTCCCCTATATCGCTGTGTTTTCACACACCTCTCATAACTTCTCTTATATCGCTGTGTTTTTGTTCACCTCTTATATCATCCCTAATATCGCTGCGTTTTAATGCACGTCTGATAACGTCCCCTATATCGCTGTGTATTCACGCACCTCCCATAGCATCCCCTATATCGCTGTGCCTTGCGCACCTCTCATACCTTCCCCTATATCGCTGTCTTTTCGCGCACCTCCCATAGATTCAACTTTATCACTGTGTTATTTCACACCTCTCACAGCTTCCCCTATATCGCCGTGTTTTTGCTCACCTTTCATAGCTTCGCCTATATTGCCGTGTTTTCGTGCACCTCTCATGTCTTCACCTAGATCGCTATGTTTTCGCTCCTCTCATTACTTCCCCTATATCACTGTGTTTTCTCGCACATCTGATACATTCTCCCATATCGCCGTGTTTTCGCACACGTCTCATAACTTCCCCTATATCGCTGTGCCTTTGCACACCACTCATACCTTCCCCTATATCTCTGTGTTTTCATGCACATCTCATAACGTCCCCTATATCGCTGTGTTTTCATGCACCTCGCATAACTTCCCCTGTATCGCCCTGTTTTCGCGCACCTCTCATACCATCCCCTATATCACTGTGTTTTCACGCAACTCTCATAACTTCCCCTATATTGCTGTGTTTTCACACACCTGTCATTGTTTCCCGACTATCGCCGTGTATTCATGCACATCTCATACCGTCCCCTATATCGCTGTGTTATCACGCACCTCTCATACATACCCCTATATCGCTGTCGTTTCGCGCATATCCCATAGCTTCACCTTTATCTCTGTGTTATTGCTCACCTCTCACAGCTTCCCCTATATCGCCGTGTTTTCGCGCACCTCTCATGTCTTCACCTATATTGCTATGTTTTCACCCCTCTCATTACTTCCCTTATATCCCTGTGTTTTCTCGTACCTCTGATACATTCCCCTTTATCGCAGTGTTTTCGTGCACCTCTCATAATTTCCCCTATATCGCCGTGTTTTCGCGCACGTCCCATAGCGTCGCCTATATCGCTCTGTTTTCGGGCACCTCTCATACCTTCCACTACATTGCCCTGTTTTCGCGAACTTCCCATACCTTAACCTATATCGTCCTGTTTTCGCGCACCTCCCATACCTCCCTTATATCGCTGTATTTTCGCACACCTCTCATGGCTTCCCCAATATCGCCGTGTTTTCATGCACATCTCATAACGTCTCCTATATCTCTGTGTATTCGCGCACCTGCCATAGCATCCCCAATATAACTGTGCCTTCGTGTACCTCTCATATCTTCCCCTACATCGCCCTGTTTCTGCTCACTTCCCATAACTTCCCCGATATCGCCGTGTTTTCGTGCACCTCTCATACCTTCAACTATATTGCTGTGTTGTCACCCACCTCTCATAACTTCTCCTATATCGCTGTGTTTTTGCACACCTCTCATACCTTCCCCTATATCATTGTGTTTTCGTGCACCTCTCATGGCTTCCCCAATATCGCCGTGTATTCATGCACATCTCATACCGTCCCCTATATCGTTGTGTTTTCGCGCACCTCCCATATCTTCGCTGACATCGGTATGTTTTCGCTCCTCTCATTACTTCCCCTATATCACTGTGTTTTCGTGCACGGCCCATAGCGTCCCCTATATCGCTGTGTTTTGTCGCACCTCTGATACATTGCCCTGTATTGCCGTGTTTTCGCACACATCCCATAGCTTCCACTATATTGCCCTGTTTTTGCGCACCTCTCATAGCATCCCCTATATCACTGTGTTTTCGCGCTCCTCCCATAGCATCCCCTATATTGCTGTGCCTTCGCATACCTCTCATACCTTCCCCTATATCGCTGTTTTCGCGCAACTCCCATACCTTCTCCTATATCGTTGTGTTTTCACGCACCTCTCATGCCTTCCCCTATATTGCCCTGTTTTCGAGCACCTCCCATAACTTCCACTATATTGCCCTGTTTTCGCGCACCTCTCATGTCTTCCCCTATATCGCCGTGTCTTCATACAAATCTCATACCGTCTCCTATATCGCCGTGTTTTCGCGCACCTCTCATAGCTTCCCCTATATTGCTGTGTTTTCATGCACATCTACTAACGTCCCCTATATCGCTGTGTATTCGTGCACCTCTCATAGCATCCCCTATATTGCTGTGCCTTCGCGCACCTCTCATACCTTCACCTATATCGCCCTGTTTTCGGGCACCTCCCATTCATTCTCCTATATCGCTGCGTTTTTGTGAACCTCTCATACCTTCCTTAATATCGCTGCGTTTTCATGCACATCTTATAACGTCCCGTATATCGCTGTGTATTCACGCATCTCCCATAGCATCCCCTATATTGCTGTGTCTTCACACTCCTCTCATACCTTCCCCTATATCGCCCTGTTTTCGAGCACCTCCCATAAATTCCCCTGTATCGCTGTGTTTTCGTGCACCTTTCATACCTCCCCCTATATCGCTGTGTTTTCACTCACCTCTCATAACTTCTCCTATATTGCTGTATTTTTGCGCCCCTCTCATAACTTCCCCTATATAGCCGTGTTTTTATGCACATCTCATAACGTCCCCTATATCGCTGTGTATTCGCGCACCTCCCATAGAATCCCCTATATCGCTGTGCCTTCGCGCACCTCTCATAACTTCCCCTATATCGCCCTGTTGTCACGCTCCTCTCATTCCTTCCCCTATATCGCTGTGTTTTCACACACCTCTCATAACTTCTCCTATATTGCTGTGTTTTTGTGCACCTCTTATATCTTCCTTAATATCGCTGCATTTTCATGCACATCTCATAACGTCCCCTATATGGCTGTGTATTCACGCACTTCCCGTAGCATCCCCTATATCGCTGTGCCTTCGTGCACCTCATATACCTTCCCCTACATGGCCTTGTATTCGCGCACCTCCCATAACATCCCCTATATCGCTGTGCCTTTGCGCTCCTCTCATACCTTCCCCTATATCTCCGTCTTTTCATGCACATCTCATAACGTCCCCTATATCGCTCTGTTTTCATGCACCTCGCATAACTCCCCTATATCGCCCTGTTTTCACGCACGTCTCATACCTTCCCCTATAATACTGTTTTTTCACGCACCTCTCATAACTTCCGCTATATTGCTATGTTTTCACACACCTGTCATTGTTTCCCGACTATCGCCGTGTATTCATGCACATCTCATACCATCCCCGATATCGCTTTGTTTTCGCGCACCTCTCATACATACCCCTATATCGCTGTCTTTTCGGGCATATCCCATAGCTTCACCTTTATCTCTGTGTTATTGCTCACCTCTCACAGCTTCCCCTGTATCGCCATGTTTTCGCGCACCTCTCATGTCTTCACCTATATTGATATGTTTTCTCTCCTCTCATTACTTCCCTTGTATCGCTGTGTTTTCTCGTACCTCTAATACATTCCCCTGTATCGCCGTGTTTTCGCGCACGTCTCATACCTTCCCCTATATCGCTGTGTTTTCACGCACCTCTCATAACTTCTCCTATATTGCTGCATTTTTGTGCACCCCTCATAACTTCCCCTATATCGCCGTGTTTTCATGCACATCTCATAACGTCCCCTATATCACTGTGTAGTCGCGCACCTCCCATAGCATCCCCTATATTGCTGTGACTTCGCATACCTCTCATACCTTCACCTATATCGCCCTGTTTTCACGCACCTCCCATTCATTCTCCTATATCGCTTTGTTTTTGTGCACCTCTTATATCTTCCCTAATATCACTGCGTTTTCATGCACATCTCATAACGTCCCCTATATCGCTGTGTATTCACGCACCTCCCGTAGCATCCCCTATATCGCTGTGCCTTCGTGCACCTCACATACCTTCCCCAATATTGCCCTGTATTCGCCACCTCCCATAACATCCTCTATATCGCTGTGCCTTTGCGCACCTCTCATACCTTCCCCTATATCTCTGTGTTTTCATGCACATCTCATAACGTCCCCTATATCGCTGTGTTTTCATGCACCTCGCATAACTTCCCCTATATCGCTACGTTTTCGCACACCTGTCATTGTTTCCCGTCTATCGCCGTGTATTCATGCACATCTCATACCGTCCCCTATATCGCTTTGTTTTCGCGCACCTCTCATACATACCCCTATATCTCTGTCTTTTCGGGCATATCCCATAGCTTCACCTTTATCTCTGTGTTATTGCTCACCTCTCATAGCTTCCCCTATATCACCGTGTTTTTGCTCACCTCTCATAGCTTCCACTATATTCTCCTGCTTTCTCGCACCTCTCATGTCTTCCCCTATATCACTGTGTTTTCGCGTACCTCCCATAGCAGCCCCTATATTGCTGTGTCTTCGCACTCATCTCATACCTTCCCCTATATCGCCCTGTTTTCGAGCACCTCCCATATCTTCCCCTATATCGCTGTGTTTTCGTGCACCTTTCATACCTCCTCCTATATCGCTGTGTTTTCACTCACCTCTCATAACTTCTCCTATATTGCTGTATTTTTGCGCACCTCTCATAACTTCCCCTATATCGCCGTGTTTTTATGCACATCTCATAACGTCCCCTATATCGCTGTGCCTTTGCGCTCCTCTCATACCTTCCCCTATATCTCTATGTTTTCATGCACATCTCATAACGTCCCCTATATCGCTCTGTTTTCATAAACCTCGCATAACTCCCCTATATCGCCCTGTTTTCGCGCACCTCTCATACCGTCCCCTATAATACTGTGTTTTCACGCACCTCTCATAACTTCCCCTATATCGCTATGTTTTCGCACACCTGTCATTGTTTCCCGTCTATCGCCGTGTATTCATGCACATCTCATACCGTCCCCTATATCGCTTTGTTTTCGCGCACCTCTCATACATACCCCTATATCTCTGTCTTTTCGGGCATATCCCATAGCTTCACCTTTATCTCTGTGTTATTGCTCACCTCTCATAGCTTCCCCTATATCACCGTGTTTTTGCTCACCTCTCATAGCTTCCACTATATTCTCCTGCTTTCTCGCACCTCTCATGTCTTCCCCTATATCACTGTGTTTTCGCGTACCTCCCATAGCAGCCCCTATATTGCTGTGTCCTCGCACTCATCTCATACCTTCCCCTATATCGCCCTGTTTTCGAGCACCTCCCATACCTTCCCCTATATCGCTGTGTTTTCATGCACCTCTCATACCTTCCCCTATATCGCTGTGTTTTCACACACCTCTCATAACTTCTCTTATATCGCTGTGTTTTTGTTCACCTCTTATATCATCCCTAATATCGCTGCGTTTTAATGCACGTCTGATAACGTCCCCTATATCGCTGTGTATTCACGCACCTCCCATAGCATCCCCTATATCGCTGTGCCTTGCGCACCTCTCATACCTTCCCCTATATCGCTGTCTTTTCGCGCACCTCCCATAGATTCAACTTTATCACTGTGTTATTTCACACCTCTCACAGCTTCCCCTATATCGCCGTGTTTTTGCTCACCTTTCATAGCTTCGCCTATATTGCCGTGTTTTCGTGCACCTCTCATGTCTTCACCTAGATCGCTATGTTTTCGCTCCTCTCATTACTTCCCCTATATCACTGTGTTTTCTCGCACATCTGATACATTCTCCCATATCGCCGTGTTTTCGCACACGTCTCATAACTTCCCCTATATCGCTGTGCCTTTGCGCACCACTCATACCTTCCCCTATATCTCTGTGTTTTCATGCACATCTCATAACGTCCCCTATATCGCTGTGTTTTCATGCACCTCGCATAACTTCCCCTGTATCGCCCTGTTTTCGCGCACCTCTCATACCATCCCCTATATCACTGTGTTTTCACGCACCTCTCATAACTTCCCCTATATTGCTGTGTTTTCACACACCTGTCATTGTTTCCCGACTATCGCCGTGTATTCATGCACATCTCATACCATCCCCTATATCGCTGTGTTATCACGCACCTCTCATACATACCCCTATATCGCTGTCGTTTCGCGCATATCCCATAGCTTCACCTTTATCTCTGTGTTATTGCTCACCTCTCACAGCTTCCCCTATATCGCCGTGTTTTCGCGCACCTCTCATGTCTTCACCTATATTGCTATGTTTTCACCCCTCTCATTACTTCCCTTATATCCCTGTGTTTTCTCGTACCTCTGATACATTCCCCTTTATCGCAGTGTTTTCGCGCACCTCTCATAATTTCCCCTATATCGCCGTGTTTTCGCGCACGTCCCATAGCGTCGCCTATATCGCTCTGTTTTCGGGCACCTCTCATACCTTCCACTACATTGCCCTGTTTTCGCGAACTTCCCATACCTTAACCTATATCGTCCTGTTTTCGCGCACCTCCCATACCTCCCTTATATCGCTGTATTTTCGCACACCTCTCATGGCTTCCCCAATATCGCCGTGTTTTCATGCACATCTCATAACGTCTCCTATATCTCTGTGTATTCGCGCACCTGCCATAGCATCCCCAATATAACTGTGCCTTCGTGTACCTCTCATATCTTCCCCTACATCGCCCTGTTTCCGCTCACTTCCCATAACTTCCCCGATATCGCCGTGTTTTCGTGCACCTCTCATACCTTCAACTATATTGCTGTGTTGTCACCCACCTCTCATAACTTCTCCTATATCGCTGTGTTTTTGCACACCTCTCATACCTTCCCCTATATCATTGTGTTTTCGTGCACCTCTCATGGCTTCCCCAATATCGCCGTGTATTCATGCACATCTCATACCGTCCCCTATATCGTTGTGTTTTCGCGCACCTCCCATATCTTCGCTGACATCGGTATGTTTTCGCTCCTCTCATTACTTCCCCTATATCACTGTGTTTTCGTGCACGGCCCATAGCGTCCCCTATATCGCTGTGTTTTGTCGCACCTCTGATACATTGCCCTGTATTGCCGTGTTTTCGCACACATCCCATAGCTTCCACTATATTGCCCTGTTTTTGCGCACCTCTCATAGCATCCCCTATATCACTGTGTTTTCGCGCTCCTCCCATAGCATCCCCTATATTGCTGTGCCTTCGTGTACCTCTCATATCTTCCCCTATATCGCCCTGTTTTTGCGCACCTCCTATACATTCCCCTATATCGCTGCGTTTTCGTGCACCTCTCATATCTTCACCTATATCGCTGTGTTTTCATGCACATCTCATAACGTCCCCTATATCGCTGTGCTTTCTCGCACCTCTGATACATTCCCCTGTATCTCCGTGTTTTCGCGCACCTCTCATAATTTCCCCTATATCGCCGTGTTTTGGCGCACGTCCCATAGCGTCCCCTATATCGCTGTGTTTTCGGGCACCTCTCATACATTCCCCTATATTGCCCTGTTTTCGCGCACATCCCATAGCTTCCACTATATTGCCCTGTTTTCGCGCACCTCTCATACCATCCCCTATATCGCCCTGTTTTCGCGCACCTCTTATATCTTGCCCTATATTGCTGTGTTTTCACGCACCTCTCATAAATTCTGTTATAACGCTGTATTTTTTCGCACCTCTCATAACTTCCCCTATATTGCCGTGTTTTCATGCACATCTCCTAACGTCCCCTATATCGCTGTGTATTCGTGCACCTCCCATAGCACCCCTATATAACTGTGCCTTCACGTACCTCTCATACTTTCCCCTATATCGCCCTGTTTTCGCTCACTTCCCATAACTTCCCCGATATCGCTGTGTTTTCGTGCACCTCTCATTCCTTCCACGGTATCGCTGTGTTGTCACCCACCTCTCATAACTTCACCTATATCGCTGTGTTATTGCACACCTCTCATACCTTCCCCAACATCGCTGTGTTTTCACACACCTCTCATGGCTTCCCCAATATCGCCGTGTATACATGCACATCTCGTACCGTCCCCTTTATCGCTGTGTTTTCGTGCACCTCTCATTCCTTCCACGGTATCGCTGTGTTGTCACCCAACTCTCATAACTTCACCTATATCGCTGTGTTATTGCACACCTCTCATACCTTCCCCAACATCGCTGTGTTTTCACACACCTCTCATGGCTTCCCCAATATCGCCGTGTATACATGCACATCTCGTACCGTCCCCTTTATCGCTGTGTTTTCGCGCACCTCCCATAGCTTTGCTGAGATCGCTATGTTTTCGCTCCTCTCATTACTTCCCCTATATCACTGTAGTTTCACGCACGTCCCATAGCGTCCCCTATACCGCTGTGTTTTTGGGCACCTCTCATACCTTCCAATATATCGCCCGGTTTTCGCGCACCTCTTATACCTTCCCCTATATCGCTGTCTTTTCGTGCAGCTCTCATACCTTCCCTTTTATCACTGTATTTCTGCGCACATCTCATACCTTCCCCTATATTGATGTGTTTTCATGCACATCTCATAACGTCCCCTATATCGCCCTGTTTTCGCGCATCTCCCATACCTTCCCCTATATTTTGTGCTTTCATTCACCTCTCATACCTTTCCCTATATCGCTGTGTTTTCACGCACCTCTCATAACTTCTCCTATATCGCTGTACTTTTGCGCACATCTCATACCTTCCCCTATATTGCCGTGTTTTCATGCACATCTCATAACCTCCCCTATATCACTGTACATTCGCGCACCTCCCATAGCATACCCTATATCACTGTGCCTTCCCGCACCTCTCATACCTTCCCCTATATCGCCCTGTTTTCGCGCACCTTCCATACCTTCCCCGATTTCGCTGTGTTTTCGTGCACCTCCCATAGCTTCGCCTACATCGCTGTTTTTGCGCACAGCCCATAGCTTCACCTTGATTGCTGTGTTATTGCTCACCTCTCATAGCGTCCCCTATATCGCCGTGTTTTCACGCACCTCTCATGTCTTCCCCTATATCACGATGTTTTCGCGCACCTCTCATACCTTCCATTATTTCGCTCTGTTTTTGCACACCTCTCATACCTTCCCCTATATCGCTGTCTTTTCACGCACCTCTCATAACTTCTCCTATATTGCTGCATTTTTGTGCACCTCTCATAACTTTCCCCATATCGCTGTGTTTTTATGCACATCTCATAACGTCCTCATATCACTGTGTAGTCGCGCACCTCCCATAGCCTCCCACATATTGCTGTGCCTTCGCGCACTTCTCATACCTTCGCCTATATCGCCCTGTTTTCGCACACTTCCCATTCATTCTCCTGTCGCTGTGCTTTTGTGAACCTCTCATACCTTCCCCTATATAGCTGTGTTTTTGCGAACATCCCATAGATTCACCTTTATCACTGTGTTATTGCTCACCTCTCATAGCTTCCACTATATTGTCCTGCTTTCACGCACCTCTCATGTCTTCCACTATATCACAGTGTTTTTGCGCACCTCCCATAGCATCCCCTATACTGCTGTGTCTTCGCACTTCTCTCATACCGTCCCCTATATCGCCCTGTTTTCGAGCACCTCCCATACCTCCCCCTATATCGCTGTGTTTTCACGCATGTCTCATAACTTCTCTTATATTGCTGTATTTTTGCGCACCTCTCATAACTTCCCCTATATCGCCGTGTTTTTATGCACATCTCATAACGTCCCCTATATCGCTGTGTATTCGCGCACCTCCCATAGAATCCCCCATATCGCTATGCCTTGTGCACCTCTCATACCATCACCTATATCGCTGTCTTTTCGAGCACATCCCATAGATTCACCTTTATCGCTGTGTTATTGCTCACCTCTCATAGCTTCCCCTATATCGCCGTGTTTTTGCTCACCTCTCATAGCTTCCACTAAATTGTCCTGCTTTCACGCACCTCTCATGTCTTCCCCTATATCACTGTGTTTTCGCACACCTCCCATAGCATCCCCTATATGGCTGTGTCTTCGCACTCCTCTCATACCTTCCCCTATATCGCCCTGTTTTCGTTGCACCTTCCATACCTTCCCCTATATCGCTGTGTTTTCACTCACCTCTCATAACTTCTCCTATATTGCTGTATTTTTGCGCACCTCTCATAACTTCCCCTATATCGCCGTGTTTTTATGCACATCTCATAACGTCCCCTATATCGCTGTGTATTCGCGCACCTCCCATAGAATCCCCTATATCGCTGTGCCTTCGCGCACCTCTCATACTTCCCCGATATCGCCCTGTTTTCGCGCACCTCCCATTCCTTCCCCTATATCGCTGTGTTTTCACACACCTCTCATAATTTCCCCTATATCGCTGTCATTACACGCACATCCCATAAATTCAACTTTATCGCTGTGTTATTGCACACCTCTCACAGCTTCCCCTATATCACCGTGTTTTTGCTCACCTCTCATAGCTTCCCCTATATCGACGTCTTTTCGCGCACCTCTCATGTCTTCACCTAGATCGCTATGTTTTTGCTCTTCTCATTACTTCCCCTATATCGCTGTGTTTTCTCGCACCTCTGATACATTCTCCCATATCGCCGTATTTTCGCGCACCTCCCATAGAATCCCCTATATCGCTGTGCCTTCGCGCACCTCTCATACTTCCCCGATATCGCCCTGTTTTCACGCACCTCCCATTCCTTCCCTTATATCGCTGTGTTTTTGTGCACCACTCATACATTCCCCTATATCGCTGTGTTTTCACACACCTCTCATAACTTCTCCTATACAGCTGTGTTTATGTGCACCTCTTATATCTTCCCTAATATTGCCGTGTTTTCATGCACATCTCATACCGTTTCCTATATCACTGTGTTTTCACACACATCCCATAGCATCCCCTATATTGCTGTGCCTTCGTGTACCTCTCATATCTTCCCCTATATCACTGTGTTTTCATGCACATCTCATAACGTCCCCTATATCGCTGTGCTTTCTCGCACCTCTGATACATTCCCCTGTATCGCCGTGTTTTCGCGCGCCTCTCATAATTTCCCCTATATCGCTGTGTTTTTGTACACCTCTCATACCTTCCCCTCTATTGCTGTGTTTTCACACACCTCTCATAACTTCTCCTATATCGCTGTGTTTTTGCGCACCTCTTATATCTTCCCTAATATCGCTGCGTTGTAATGCACATCTCATAACGTCCCCTATATCGCTGTGTATTCACGCACCTCCCATAGCATCCCCTATATCGCAGTGCCTTGCGCACCTCTCATACCTTCCCCTATATCGCTGTCTTTACGCGCACATCCCATAGATTCAACTATATCGCTGTGTTATTGCACACCTCTCACAGCTTCCCCTATATCGCCGTGTTTTTGCTCACCTCTCATAGCTTCCCCTATATCGCCGTGTTTTCGCGCACCTCTCATGTCTTCACCTAGATCGCTATGTTTTCGCTCCTCTCATTACTTCCCCTATATCGCTGTGTTTTCTCGCACCTCTGATACATTCTCCCATATGGCCGTGTTTTCGCGCACCTATCATAGCTTCCCCTATATCGCCGTGTTTTCATGCACATCTCATACCGTCTCCTATATCACTGTGTTTTCACGCACATCCCATAGCATCCCCTATAGCGCTGTGCCTTCGTGTACCTCTCATACTTTCCCCGATTTCGCTGTTTTCGTGCACCTCCCATAGCTCTGCCTACATCGCTGTTTTCGCACACAGCCCATAGCTTCACCTTCATTGCTGTGTTATTGCTCACCTCTCATAGCTTCCCCTATATCGCCGTGTTTTCACGCACCTCGCATGTCTTCACCTATATCGCTATGTTTTTGCTCCTATCATTACTTCCCCTATATCGCTGTGTTTTCTCGCACCTCTGATACATTCCCCTGTATTGACATGTTTTTGCGCACCTCTTACAATTTCCCCTATATTGCCGTGTTCTCGCACACCTCTCATACCTTCCCCTATATCACTGTTTTTTTGCGCACGTCCCATAGCGTCCCCTATATCGCTGTGTTTTCTCGCACCTCTGATACATTCCCCTGTATCGCCGTGCTTTCGCGCATGTCCCATAGCTTCCAATATATTGCCCTGTTTTTGCGCACCTCTCATACCTTCCCCTATATCACTGTTTTTTTGCGTACGTCCCATAGTGTCCTCTATATCGCTGTGTTTTCTCGCACCTCTGATACATTCCCCTGTATCGCCGTGCTTTCGCGCATGTCCCATAGCATCCACTATATTGCCCTGTTTTTGCGCACTTCTCAAGTCTTCCCCTATATCACGGTATTTTCGCGCACCTCTCATACATTCCACTATATCGCACTGTTTTTGCATACCTCTCATACCTTCCCCCATATCGCTGTCTTTTCACGAACCTCTCATAACTTCTCCTATATTGCTGCATTTTTGCGCACCTCTCATAACTTTCCCCTTATCGCTGTGTTTTTATGCACATCTCATAACGTCCTCATATCACTGTGTAGTCGCGCACCTCCCATAGCCGCCCACATATTGCTGTGCCTTCGCGCACTTCTCATACCTTCGCCTATATCGCCCTTTTTTCGCACACTTCCCATTCATTCTCCTGTCGCTGTGTTTTTGTGAACCTCTCATACCTTCCCCTATATAGCTGTGTTTTTGCGAACATCCCATAGATTCACCTTTATCACTGTGTTATTGCTCACCTCTCATAGCTTCCACTATATTGTCCTGCTTTCACGCACCTCTCATGTCTTCCACTATATCACTGTGTTTTTGCACACCTCCCATAGCATCCCCTATACTGCTGTGTCTTCGCACTTCTCTCATACCGTCCCCTATATCGCCCTGTTTTCGAGCACCTCCCATACCTCCCCCTATATCGCTGTGTTTTCACGCATGTCTCATAACTTCTCTTATATTGCTGTATTTTTGCGCACCTCTCATAACTTCCCCTATATCGCCGTGTTTTTATGCACATCTCATAACGTCCCCTATATCGCTGTGTATTCGCGCACCTCCCATAGAATCCCCCATATCGCTATGCCTTGTGCACCTCTCATACCATCCACTATATCACTGTCTTTTCGCGCACATCCCATAGATTCACCTTTATCGCTGTGTTATTGCTCACCTCTCATAGCTTCCCCTATATCGCCGTGTTTTTGCTCACCCCTCATAGCTTCCACTAAATTGTCCTACTTTCACGCACCTCTCATGTCTTCCCCTATATCACTGTGTTTTCGCGCACCTCCCATAGCATCCCCTATATGGCTGTGTCTTCGCACTCCTCTCATACCTTCCCCTATATCGCCCTGTTTTCGTGCACCTTCCATACCTTCCCCTATATCGCTGTGTTTTCACTCACCTCTCATAACTTCTCCTATATTGCTGTATTTTTGCGCACCTCTCATAACTTCCCCTATATCGCCGTGTTTTTATGCACATCTCATAACGTCCCCTATATCGCTGTGTATTCGTGCACCTCCCATAGAATCCCCTATATCGCTGTGCCTTCGCGCACTTCTCATATCTTCCCCTATATCACTGTGTTTTCATGCACATCTCATAACGTCCCCTATATCGCTGTGCTTTCTCGCACCTCTGATACATTCCTCTGTATCGCCGTGTTTTCGCGTGCCTCTCATAATTTCCCCTATATCACTGTGTTTTTGTACACCTCTCATACCTTCCCCTCTATTGCTGTGTTTTCACACACCTCTCATAACTTCTCCTATATCGCTGTGTTTTTGCGCACCTCTTATATCTTCCCTAATATCGCTGCGTTGTAATGCACATCTCATAACGTCCCCTATATCGCTGTGTATTCGTGCACCTCCCATAGAATCCCCTATATCGCTGTGCCTTCGCGCACCTCTCATATCTTCCCCTATATCACTGTGTTTTCATGCACATCTCATAACGTCCCCTATATCGCTGTGCTTTCTCGCACCTCTGATACATTCCTCTGTATCGCCGTGTTTTCGCGTGCCTCTCATAATTTCCCCTATATCGCTGTGTTTTTGTACACCTCTCATACCTTCCCCTCTATTGCTGTGTTTTCACACACCTCTCATAACTTCTCCTATATCGCTGTGTTTTTGCGCACCTCTTATATCTTCCCTAATATCGCTGCGTTGTAATGCACATCTCATAACGTCCCCTATATCGCTGTGTATTCACGCACCTCCCATAGCATCCCCTATATCGCAGTGCCTTGCGCACCTCTCATACCTTCCCCTATATCGCTGTCTTTACGCGCACATCCCATAGATTCAACTATATCGCTGTGTTATTGCACACCTCTCACAGCTTCCCCTATATCGCCGTGTTTTTGCTCACCTCTCATAGCTTCCCCTATATCGCCGTGTTTTCGCGCACCTCTCATGTCTTCACCTAGATCGCTATGTTTTCGCTCCTCTCATTACTTCCCCTATATCGCTGTGTTTTCTCGCACCTCTGATACATTCTCCCATATGGCCGTGTTTTCGCGCACCTATCATAGCTTCCCCTATATCGCCGTGTTTTCATGCACATCTCATACCGTCTCCTATATCACTGTGTTTTCACGCACATCCCATAGCATCCCCTATAGCGCTGTGCCTTCGTGTACCTCCCATACCTTCCCCGATTTCGCTGTTTTCGTGGACCTCCCATAGCTTTGCCTACATCGCTGTTTTCGCACACAGCCCATAGCTTCACCTTCATTGCTGTGTTATTGCTCACCTCTCATTACTTCCCCTATATCGCTGTTTTCTCGCACCTCTGATACATTCCCCTGTATTGACATGTTTTTGCGCACCTCTTACAATTTCCCCGATATTGCCGTGTTCTCGCACACCTCTCATACCTTCCCCTATATCACTGTTTTTTTGCGCACGTCCCATAGCGTCCCCTATATCGCTGTGTTTTCTGGCACCTCTGATACATTCCGCTGTATCGCCGTGCTTTCGCGCATGTGCCATAGCTTCCAATATATTGCCCTGTTTTTGCGCACCTCTCATGTCTTCCCCTATATCACGGTGTTTTCGCGCACCTCTCATACCTTCCACTATTTCGCTCTGTTTTTGCACACCTCTCATACCTTCCCCTATATCGCTGTCTTTACGTGCACATCCCATAGATTCAACTTTATCGCTGTGTTATTGCACACCTCTCACAGCTTCCCCTATATCACCGTGTTTTTGCTCACCTCTCATAGCTTCCCCTATATCGACGTCTTTTCGCGCACCTCTCATGTCTTCACCTAGATCGCTATGTTTTTGCTCTTCTCATTACTTCCCCTATATCGCTGTTTTCTCGCACCTCTCATACATTCTCCCATATCGCCGTATTCTCGCGCACCTCTCATAGCATCCCCTATATCGCCGTGTTTTCATGCACATCTCATACCGTCTCCTATATCACTGTGTTTTCACGCACATCCCATAGCATGCCCTATATCGCTGTGCCTTTGTGTACCTCTCATATCTTCCCCTATATCACTGTGTTTTCATGCACATCTCATAACGTCCCCTATTTCGCTGGGCTTTCTCGCACCTATGATGCATTCCCCTGTATCGCCGTGTTTTCGCGCGCCTCTCATTCCTTCCCCTATATCGCACTGTTTTCACGCTCATCCCATAGTTTCCACTATATCGCCCTGTTTTCACGCACCTCCCATTCATTCTCCTATATTGCTGTGCTTTTGTGAACCTCTCATACCTTCCCTAATATCGCTGCGTTTTCATGCACATCTCATAACGTCCCGTATATCGCTGTGTATTCGCGCACCTCCCATAGCATCCCCTATATTGCTATGCCTTGCGCACCTCGCATACCTTCCCCTATATTGCTGTGTTTTCACGCACCTCTCATAACTTCTCCTATATCGCTGCAATTTTGCGCACCTCTCATAACTTCCCCTATATTACCGTGTTTTCATGCACATCCCATAGAATCACCTTTATCACTGTGTTATTGCTCACTTCTTATAGCTTCTCCTATATCGCCGTGTTTTTCCTCACCTCTCATAGCTTCCACTATATTGCCCTGATTTCACGCCCGTCTCTTTTCTTCCCCTATATCATGTGTTTTCGCGCACCTCCCATAGCATCCCCTATATTGCTGTGCCTTCGCACTCTTCTCATACCTTCCTGTATATCGCCCTGTTTTCGCGCACCTCTCATTCCTTCCCCTATATCGCTGTGTTTTCTTGCACCTCTCATATCTTCCCCTATATCGCTGTGTTTTCACACACCTCTCATAACTTCTCCTATATCGCTGTGTTTTTGTGCACCTCTTATATCTTCCCTAATATCGCTGCGTTTTCATGCACATCTCATAACGTCCCCTATATCGCTGTGTATTCACGCACTTCCCATAGATTCAACTTTATCGCTGTGTTATTGCACACATCTCATAGCTTCCCCAATATCGCCGTGTTTTTGCTCACCCCTCATAGCTTCCCCTATATCGTTGTGTTTTCACGCACCTCTGATATATTCTCCCATATCGCCGTGTTTTCGCGCACCTCTCATAGCTTCCTCTATATCGCCGTGTTTTCATACACATCTCATTCCGTCCCCTATATCACTGTGTTTTCACGCACATCCGCATAACATCCCTTAATCGCTGTGCCTTCGTGTACCTCTCATATCTTCCCCTATATCGCCCTGTTTTTGCGCACCTCCTATACATTCCCCTATATCGCTGTGTTTTCGTGCACCTCTCATATCTTCACCTATATCGCTGTGTTTTCATGCACATCTCATAACGTCCCCTATATCGCTGTGCTTTCTCGCACCTCTGAAACATTCCCCTGTATCTCCGTGTTTTCGCGCACCTCTAATAATTTCCCCTATATCGCCATGTTTTGGCACACGTCCCATCGCGTCCCCTATATCGCTGTGTTTTCTGGCACCTCTCATACCTTCCCCTATATCGCCCTGTTTTCGTGCACATCCCATAGCTTCCATTATATTGCCCTGTTTTCGCGCACCTCTCATACCATCCCCTATATCGCCCTGTTTTCGCGCACCTCCCATTCCTTCCACTATATCGCTGTGTTTTCGTGCACCTCTCATTCCTTCCACTATATCGCTGTGTTGTCACCCACCTCTCATAACTTCACCTATATCGCTGTGTTTTTGCACACCTCTCATACCTTCCCCTATATCGCTGTGTTTTCACGCACCTCTCATGGCTTCCCCAACATCGCCGTGTATACATGCACATCTCGTACCGTCCCCTTTATCGCTGTGTTTTCGCGCACCTCCCATAGCTTCGCTGACATCGCTATGTTTTTGCTCCTCTCATTACTTCCCCTATATCACTGTGCTTTCGTGCACGTCCCATAGCGTCCCCTATATTGCTGTGTTTTCGGGCACCTCTCATACCTTCCACTATATCGCCCTGTTTTCGAGCATCTCTTATACCTTCCCCTATATCACTGTGTTTTCGTGCACCTCTCATACCTTCCCTTATATGGCTGTATTTTTGCGCACATTTCATACCTTCCCCTATATTGATGTGCTTTCATGCACATCTCATAAAGTCCCCTATATCGCCCTGTTTTCGCGCACCTCCCAAACCTTCCACTATATTGCCGTGTCTTCATGCACATCTCATAACCTCCACTATATCACTGTGCATTCGCGCACCTCCCGTAGCATACCCTATATCACTGTGCCTTCCCGCACCTCTCATACCTTCCCCTATATCGCCCTGTTTTCGCGCACCTCCCATACCTTCCCCGATTTCGCTGTGTTTTCGTGCACCTCCCATAGCTTTGCATACATCGCTGTTTTTGCGCACATCCCATAGCTTCACCTTGATTGCTGTGTTATTGCTCACCTCTCATAGCTTCCCCTATATCGCCGTGTTTACACGCACCTCGCATGTCTTCACCTATATCGCTATGTTTTTGCTCCTATCATTACTTCCCCTATATCGCTGTGTTTTTTCGCACCTCTGATACATTCCCCTGTATTGCCATGTTTTTGCGCACCTCTTACAATTTCCCCTATATTGCCGTGTTCTCGCACACCTCTCATATCTTCCCCTACATCACTTTTTTTTTTGCTCACGTCCCATAGCATCCCCTATATCGCTATGTTTTCTCGCACCTCTGATACATTCCCCTGTATCGCCGTGTTTTCGCACACATCCCATAGCTTCCACTATATTGCCCTGTTTTTGTGCACCTCTCATGTCTTCCCCTATATCACGGTGTTTTCGCGCACCGCTCATACCTTCCCCTATATCGCTCTGTTTTTGCACACCTCTCATACCTTCCCCTATATCGCTGTGTTTTCACGCACCTCTCATAACTTCTCCTATATTGCTGCATTTTTGCGCACCTCTCATAACTTCTCCCCATATCGCTGTGTTTTTATGCACATCTCATAAGGTCCCCATATCACTGTGTAGTCGTGCACCTCCCATAGCCTCCCACATATTGCTGTGCCTTCGCGCACTTCTCATACCTTCGCCTATACCGCCCTGTTTTCGCACACTTCCCATTCATTCTCCTATGTCGCTGTGTTTTTGTGAACCTCTCATACCTTCCCTAATATCGCTGCGTTTTCATGCACATCTCATAACGTCCCGTATATCGCTGTGTATTCACGCACCTCCCATAGCATCCACTATATCGCTGTGCCTTGCGCACCTCTTATACCTTCCCCTATATAGCTGTGTTTTTGCGCACATCCCATAGATTCACCTTTATCACTGTATTATTGCTCACCTCTCATTGCTTCCACTATATCGCCGTGTTTTTGCTCACCTCTCATAGCTTCCACTATATTTTCCTGCTTTCACGCACCTCTCATATCTTCCCCTATATCACTGTGTATTTGCGCACCTCCCATAGCATCCCCTATATTGCTGTGTCTTCGCACTCCTCTCATACCTTCCCCTATATCGCCCTGTTTTCGAGCACCTCCCATACCTTCCCCTATATCGCTGTGTTTTCGTGCACCTTTCATTCCTCCTCCTATATCGCTGTGTTTTCACTCACCTCTCATAACTTCTCCTATATTGCTGTATTTTTGCACACCTCTCATAACTTCCCCTATATCGCCGTGTTTTTATGCACATCTCATAACGTCCCCTATATCGCTGTGTATTCGCGCACTTCCCATAGAATCCCCTATATCGCTGTGCCTTCGCGCACCTCTCATGCTTCCCCTATATCGCCCTGTTTTCGCGCACCTCTCATTCCTTCCCCTATATCGCTGTGTTTTCGAGCACCTCTCGTACCTTCCCCTATATCGCTGTGTTTTCACACACCTCTCATAACTTCTCCTATATCGCTGTGTTTTTGTGCACCTCTTATATCTTCCCTAATATCGCTGCGTTTTAATACACATCTCATAACGTCCCCATAACGCTGTGTATTCACGCACCTCCCATAGCATCCCCTATATCGCTGTGCCTTGCGCAACTCTCATACCTTCCCCTATATTGCTGTCTTTTCGCGCACATCCCATAGGTTCACCTTTATCGCTGTGTAATTGCTCACCTCTCATAGCTTCCCCGATATCTCCGTGTTTTCGCGCACCTCTCATGTCTTCACCTAGATCGCTATGTTTTCGCTCCTCTCATTACTTCCCCTATATCGCTGTGTTTTCTCGCACCTCTGATACATTCTCCCATATCGCCGTGTTTTCATGCATATCTCATACCATCTTCTATATCACTGTGTTTTCACGCACATCCCATACCATCCGTTATATCGCTGTGCCTTCCTGTACCTCTCATATCTTCCCCTATATCGTTGTGTTTTCATGCACATCTCATACCGTCTCCTATATCACTGTGTTTTCACGCACCTCTCATAACTTCTCCTATATTGCTGTATTTTTGCACACCTCTCATAACTTCCCCTATATCGCCGTGTTTTTATGCACATCTCATAACGTCCCCTATATCGCTGTGTATTCGCGCACCTCCCATAGAATCCCCTATATCGCTGTGCCTTCGCGCACCTCTCATGCTTCCCCTATATCGCCCTGTTTTCGCGCACCTCTCATTCCTTCCCCTATATCGCTGTGTTTTCGAGCACCTCTCGTACCTTCCCCTATATCGCTGTGTTTTCACACACCTCTCATAACTTCTCCTATATCGCTGTGTTTTTGTGCACCTCTTATATCTTCCCTAATATCGCTGCGTTTTAATACACATCTCATAACGTCCCCATAACGCTGTGTATTCACGCACCTCCCATAGCATCCCCTATATCGCTGTGCCTTGCGCAACTCTCATACCTTCCCCTATATTGCTGTCTTTTCGCGCACATCCCATAGATTCACCTTTATCGCTGTGTAATTGCTCACCTCTCATAGCTTCCCCGATATCGCCGTGTTTTCGCGCACCTCTCATGTCTTCACCTAGATCGCTATGTTTTCGCTCCTCTCATTACTTCCCCTATATCGCTGTGTTTTCTCGCACCTCTGATACATTCTCCCATATCGCTGTGTTTTCATGCATATCTCATACCATCTTCTATATCACTGTGTTTTCACGCACATCCCATACCATCCGTTATATCGCTGTGCCTTCCTGTACCTCTCATATCTTCCCCTATATCGTTGTGTTTTCATGCACATCTCATACCGTCTCCTATATCACTGTGTTTTCACGCACCTCTCATAACTTCTCCTATATTGCTGTATTTTTGCACACCTCTCATAACTTCCCCTATATCGCCGTGTTTTTATGCACATCTCATAACGTCCCCTATATCGCTGTGTATTCGCGCACCTCCCATAGAATCCCCTATATCGCTGTGCCTTCGCGCACCTCTCATGCTTCCCCTATATCGCCCTGTTTTCGCGCACCTCTCATTCCTTCCCCTATATCGCTGTGTTTTCGAGCACCTCTCGTACCTTCCCCTATATCGCTGTGTTTTCACACACCTCTCATAACTTCTCCTATATCGCTGTGTTTTTGTGCACCTCTTATATCTTCCCTAATATCGCTGCGTTGTAATGCACATCTCATAACGTCCCCTATATCGCTGTGTATTCGTGCACCTCCCATAGAATCCCCTATATCGCTGTGCCTTCGCGCACCTCTCATATCTTCCCCTATATCACTGTTTTCATGCACATCTCATAACGTCCCCTATATCGCTGTGCTTTCTCGCACCTCTGATACATTCCTCTGTATCGCCGTGTTTTCGCGTGCCTCTCATAATTTCCCCTATATCGCTGTGTTTTTGTACACCTCTCATACCTTCCCCTCTATTGCTGTGTTTTCACACACCTCTCATAACTTCTCCTATATCGCTGTGTTTTTGCGCACCTCTTATATCTTCCCTAATATCGCTGCGTTGTAATGCACATCTCATAACGTCCCCTATATCGCTGTGTATTCACGCACCTCCCATAGCATCCCCTATATCGCAGTGCCTTGCGCACCTCTCATACCTTCCCCTATATCGCTGTCTTTACGCGCACATCCCATAGATTCAACTATATCGTTGTGTTATTGCACACCTCTCACAGCTTCCCCTATATCGCCGTGTTTTTGCTCACCTCTCATAGCTTCCCCTATATCGCCGTGTTTTCGCGCACCTCTCATGTCTTCACCTAGATCGCTATGTTTTCGCTCCTCTCATTACTTCCCCTATATCGCTGTGTTTTCTCGCACCTCTGATACATTCTCCCATATCGCCATGTTTTCGCGCACCTATCATAGCTTCCCCTATATCGCCGTGTTTTCATGCACATCTCATACCGTCTCCTATATCACTGTGTTTTCACGCACATCCCATAGCATCCCCTATAGCGCTGTGCCTTCGTGTACCTCCCATACCTTCCCCGATTTCGCTGTTTTCGTGCACCTCCCATAGCTTTGCCTACATCGCTGTTTTCGCACACAGCCCATAGCTTCACCTTCATTGCTGTGTTATTGCTCACCTCTCATTACTTCCCCTATATCGCTGTTTTCTCGCACCTCTGATACATTCCCCTGTATTGACATGTTTTTGCGCACCTCTTACAATTTCCCCGATATTGCCGTGTTCTCGCACACCTCTCATACCTTCCCCTATATCACTGTTTTTTTGCGCACGTCCCATAGCGTCCCCTATATCGCTGTGTTTTCTGGCACCTCTGATACATTCCGCTGTATCGCCGTGCTTTCGCGCATGTGCCATAGCTTCCAATATATTGCCCTGTTTTTGCGCACCTCTCATGTCTTCCCCTATATCACGGTGTTTTCGCGCACCTCTCATACCTTCCACTATTTCGCTCTGTTTTTGCACACCTCTCATACCTTCCCCTATATCGCTGTCTTTACGTGCACATCCCATAGATTCAACATTATCGCTGTGTTATTGCACACCTCTCACAGCTTCCCCTATATCACCGTGTTTTCGCGCACCTCTCATAGCTTCCCCTATATCGACGTCTTTTCGCGCACCTCTCATGTCTTCACCTAGATCGCTATGTTTTTGCTCTTCTCATTACTTCCCCTATATCGCTGTTTTCTCGCACCTCTCATACATTCTCCCATATCGCCGTATTCTCGCGCACCTCTCATAGCATCCCCTATATCGCCGTGTTTTCATGCACATCTCATACCGTCTCCTATATCACTGTGTTTTCACGCACATCCCATAGCATGCCCTATATCGCTGTGCCTTTGTGTACCTCTCATATCTTCCCCTATATCACTGTGTTTTCATGCACAACTCATAACGTCCCCTATTTCGCTGGGCTTTCTCGCACCTCTGATGCATTCCCCTGTATCGCCGTGTTTTCGCGCGCCTCTCATTCCTTCCCCTATATCGCTGTGTTTTCAGGCACCTCTCATACCTTCCCCTATATCGCACTGTTTTCACGCTCATCCCATAGTTTCCACTATATCGCCCTGTTTTCACGCACCTCCCATTCATTCTCCTATATTGCTGTGCTTTTGTGAACCTCTCATACCTTCCCTAATATCGCTGCGTTTTCATGCACATCTCATAACGTCCCGTATATCGCTGTGTATTCGCGCACCTCCCATAGCATCCCCTATATTGCTATGCCTTGCGCACCTCGCATACCTTCCCCTATATTGCTGTGTTTTCACGCACCTCTCATAACTTCTCCTATATCGCTGCAATTTTGCGCACCTCTCATAGCTTCCCCTATATTACCGTGTTTTCATGCACATCCCATAGAATCACCTTTATCACTGTGTTATTGCTCACTTCTTATAGCTTCTCCTATATCGCCGTGTTTTTCCTCACCTCTCATAGCTTCCACTATATTGCCCTGATTTCACGCCCGTCTCTTTTCTTCCCCTATATCATGTGTTTTCGCGCACCTCCCATAGCATCCCCTATATTGCTGTGCCTTCGCACTCTTCTCATACCTTCCTGTATATCGCCCTGTTTTCGAGCACCTCCCATACCTTCCCCTGTATCGCTGTGTTTTCTTGCACCTCTCATATCTTCCCCTATATCGCTGTGTTTTCACACACCTCTCATAACTTCTCCTATATCGCTGTGTTTTTGTGCACCTCTTATATCTTCCCTAATATCGCTGCGTTTTCATGCACATCTCATAACGTCCCCTATATCGCTGTGTATTCACGCACTTCCCATAGATTCAACTTTATCGCTGTGTTATTGCACACATCTCATAGCTTCCCCAATATCGCCGTGTTTTTGCTCACCCCTCATAGCTTCCCCTATATCGTTGTGTTTTCACGCACCTCTGATATATTCTCCCATATCGCCGTGTTTTCGCGCACCTCTCATAGCTTCCTCTATATCGCCGTGTTTTCATACACATCTCATTCCGTCCCCTATATCACTGTGTTTTCACGCACATCCGCATAACATCCCTTATATCGCTGTGCCTTCGTGTACCTCTCATATCTTCCCCTATATCGCCCTGTTTTTGCGCACCTCCTATACATTCCCCTATATCGCTGTGTTTTCGTGCACCTCTCATATCTTCACCTATATCGCTGTGTTTTCATGCACATCTCATAACGTCCCCTATATCGCTGTGCTTTCTCGCACCTCTGAAACATTCCCCTGTATCTCCGTGTTTTCGCGCACCTCTAATAATTTCCCCTATATCGCCATGTTTTGGCACACGTCCCATCGCGTCCCCTATTTCGCTGTGTTTTCTGGCACCTCTCATACCTTCCCCTATATCGCCCTGTTTTCGTGCACATCCCATAGCTTCCATTATATTGCCCTGTTTTCGCGCACCTCTCATACCATCCCCTATATCGCCCTGTTTTCGCGCACCTCCCATTCCTTCCACTATATCGCTGTGTTTTCGTGCACCTCTCATTCCTTCCACTATATCGCTGTGTTGTCACCCACCTCTCATAACTTCACCTATATCGCTGTGTTTTTGCACACCTCTCATACCTTCCCCTATATCGCTGTGTTTTCACGCACCTCTCATGGCTTCCCCAACATCGCCGTGTATACATGCACATCTCGTACCGTCCCCTTTATCGCTGTGTTTTCGCGCACCTCCCATAGCTTCGCTGACATCGCTATGTTTTTGCTCCTCTCATTACTTGCCCTATATCACTGTGCTTTCGTGCACGTCCCATAGCGTCCCCTATATTGCTGTGTTTTCGGGCACCTCTCATACCTTCCACTATATCGCCCTGTTTTCGAGCATCTCTTATACCTTCCCCTATATCACTGTGTTTTCGTGCACCTCTCATACCTTCCCTTATATGGCTGTATTTTTGCGCACATTTCATACCTTCCCCTATATTGATGTGCTTTCATGCACATCTCATAAAGTCCCCTATATCGCCCTGTTTTCGCGCACCTCCCAAACCTTCCACTATATTGCCGTGTCTTCATGCACATCTCATAACCTCCACTATATCACTGTGCATTCGCGCACCTCCCGTAGCATACCCTATATCACTGTGCCTTCCCGCACCTCTCATACCTTCCCCTATATCGCCCTGTTTTCGCGCACCTCCCATACCTTCCCCGATTTCGCTGTGTTTTCGTGCACCTCCCATAGCTTTGCATACATCGCTGTTTTTGCGCACATCCCATAGCTTCACCTTGATTGCTGTGTTATTGCTCACCTCTCATAGCTTCCCCTATATCGCCGTGTTTACACGCACCTCGCATGTCTTCACCTATATCGCTATGTTTTTGCTCCTATCATTACTTCCCCTATATCGCTGTGTTTTTTCGCACCTCTGATACATTCCCCTGTATTGCCATGTTTTTGCGCACCTCTTACAATTTCCCCTATATTGCCGTGTTCTCGCACACCTCTCATATCTTCCCCTACATCACTTTTTTTTTTGCTCACGTCCCATAGCATCCCCTATATCGCTATGTTTTCTCGCACCTCTGATACATTCCCCTGTATCGCCGTGTTTTCGCACACATCCCATAGCTTCCACTATATTGCCCTGTTTTTGTGCACCTCTCATGTCTTCCCCTATATCACGGTGTTTTCGCGCACCGCTCATACCTTCCCCTATATCGCTCTGTTTTTGCACACCTCTCATACCTTCCCCTATATCGCTGTGTTTTCACGCACCTCTCATAACTTCTCCTATATTGCTGCATTTTTGCGCACCTCTCATAACTTCTCCCCATATCGCTGTGTTTTTATGCACATCTCATAAGGTCCCCATATCACTGTGTAGTCGTGCACCTCCCATAGCCTCCCACATATTGCTGTGCCTTCGCGCACTTCTCATACCTTCGCCTATACCGCCCTGTTTTCGCACACTTCCCATTCATTCTCCTATGTCGCTGTGTTTTTGTGAACCTCTCATACCTTCCCTAATATCGCTGCGTTTTCATGCACATCTCATAACGTCCCGTATATCGCTGTGTATTCACGCACCTCCCATAGCATCCACTATATCGCTGTGCCTTGCGCACCTCTTATACCTTCCCCTATATAGCTGTGTTTTTGCGCACATCCCATAGATTCACCTTTATCACTGTATTATTGCTCACCTCTCATTGCTTCCACTATATCGCCGTGTTTTTGCTCACCTCTCATAGCTTCCACTATATTTTCCTGCTTTCACGCACCTCTCATATCTTCCCCTATATCACTGTGTATTTGCGCACCTCCCATAGCATCCCCTATATTGCTGTGTCTTCGCACTCCTCTCATACCTTCCCCTATATCGCCCTGTTTTCGAGCACCTCCCATACCTTCCCCTATATCGCTGTGTTTTCGTGCACCTTTCATTTCTCCTCCTATATCGCTGTGTTTTCACTCACCTCTCATAACTTCTCCTATATTGCTGTATTTTTGCACACCTCTCATAACTTCCCCTATACCGCCGTGTTTTTATGCACATCTCATAACGTCCCCTATATCGCTGTGTATTCGCGCACTTCCCATAGAATCCCCTATATCGCTGTGCTTTCGCGCACCTCTCATGCTTCCCCTATATCGCCCTGTTTTCGCGCACCTCTCATTCCTTCCCCTATATCGCTGTGTTTTCGAGCACCTCTCGTACCTTCCCCTATATCGCTGTGTTTTCACACACCTCTCATAACTTCTCCTATATCGCTGTGTTTTTGTGCACCTCTTATATCTTCCCTAATATCGCTGCGTTTTAATACACATCTCATAACGTCCCCATAACGCTGTGTATTCACGCACCTCCCATAGCATCCCCTATATCGCTGTGCCTTGCGCAACTCTCATACCTTCCCCTATATTGCTGTCTTTTCGCGCACATCCCATAGATTCACCTTTATCGCTGTGTAATTGCTCACCTCTCATAGCTTCCCCGATATCGCCGTGTTTTCGCGCACCTCTCATGTCTTCACCTAGATCGCTATGTTTTCGCTCCTCTCATTACTTCCCCTATATCGCTGTGTTTTCTCGCACCTCTGATACATTCTCCCATATCGCCGTGTTTTCATGCATATCTCATACCATCTTCTATATCACTGTGTTTTCACGCACATCCCATACCATCCGTTATATCGCTGTGCCTTCCTGTACCTCTCATATCTTCCCCTATATCGTTGTGTTTTCATGCACATCTCATACCGTCTCCTATATCACTGTGTTTTCACGCACATCCCATACCATCCCCATATCGCTGTGCCTTCGTGTACCTCTCATATCTTCCCCTATATCGCTGTGTTTTCATGCACATCTCATAACGTCCCCTATATCGCTGTGCTTTCTTGCACCTCTGATACATTCCCCTGTATCGCCGTGTTTTCTCGCACCTCTCATAATTTCTCCTATATCGCCCTTGTTTTCTGCACCTCTTATTTCTTCCTTAATATCGCTGCATTTTAATGCACATCTCATAACGTCCCGTATATCGCTGTGTATTCACGCACCTCCCATAGCATCCCCTATATTGCTGTGCCTTGCGCACTTCTCATACCTTCCCCTATATCGCTGTCTTTTCGCGCACATCCCATAGATTCAACTTTATCGCCGTGTTTTCGCGCACCTCACATGTCTTCACCGATATCGCTGTTTTTTTGCGCACATCCCATAGCGTCCCCTATATCGCTGTGTTTTCTCACACCTCTGATACATTCTCCCATATCGCCGTGTTTTCGTGTACCTCTCATAACGTCCCCTATATCGCTGTGCTTTCTCGCACCTCTGATACATTCCCCTGTATCGCCGTGTTTTCTTGCACTTCTCATAATTTCCCCTATATCGCCGTGTTTTCGCGCACGTCCCATAGCGTGCCGTATAACGCTGTGTTTTCAGGGACCTCTCTTACCTTCCCCTATATTGCCGTGTTTTCATGCACATCTCATAACGTCCCCTATATTGCCCTGTTTTCGCGCACCTCCCATACCTTCCCCTATATCGCTGTATTATTGCGCACCTCTCATACTTTCCCCTATATCGTTGTGTTTTCACGCACCTCTAATAACTTCTCCTATATCGCTGTACTTTTGCGTACATCTCATACCTTCCCCTATATTGCCGTGTTTTCATGCACATCTCATAACGTCCCCTATATCGCTGTGCATTCGCGCACCTCCCGTAGCATCCCTTATATCACTGTGCCTTCGCGCACCTCTCATACCTTCCCCTATATCGCCATGTTTTCGCGCACCTCCCATACCTTCCCCGATATCGCTATGTTTTCGTGCACCTCCCATAGCTTCGACTACATCGCTGTTTTCGCGCACAACCCATAACTTCACCTATATCGCTGTGTTATTGCACACCTCTCATACCTTCCCCTACATCGCTGTGTTTTCACACACCTCTCATGGCTTCCCCAATATCGCCGTGTATACATGCACATCTCGTACCGTCCCCTTTATCGCTGTGTGTTCGCGCACCTCCCATAGCTTTGCTGAGATCGCTATGTTTTCGCTCCTCTCATTACTTCCCCTATATCACTGTAGTTTCACGCACGTCCCATAGCGTCCCCTATATCGCTGTGTTTTTGGGCACCTCTCATACCTTCCAATATATCGCCCGGTTTTCGCGCACCTCTTATACCTTCCCCTATATCGCTGTGTTTTCGTGCAGCTCTCATACCTTCCCTTATATCACTGTATTTCTGCGCACATCTCATACCTTCCCCTATATTGATGTGTTTTCATGCACATCTCATAACGTCCCCTATATCGCCCTGTTTTCGCGCATCTCCCATACCTTCCCCTATATTTTGTGCTTTCGTTCACCTCTCATACCTTTCCCTATATCGCTGTGTTTTCACGCACCTCTCATAACTTCTCCTATATCGCTGTACTTTTGCGCACATCTCATACCCTCCCCTATATTGCCGTGTTTTCATGCACATCTCATAACCTCCCCTATATCACTGTACATTCGCGCACCTCCCATAGCATACCCTATATCACTGTGCCTTCCCGCACCTCTCATACCTTCCCCTATATCGCCCTGTTTTCGCGCACCTTCCATACCTTCCCCGATTTCGCTGTATTTTCGTGCACCTCCCATAGCTTCGCCTACATCGCCGTTTTTGCGCACAGCCCATAGCTTCACCTTGATTGCTGTGTTATTGCTCACCTCTCATAGCGTCCCCTATATCGCCGTGTTTTCACGCACCTCTCATGTCTTCCCCTATATCACGATGTTTTCGCGCACCTCTCATACCTTCCATTATTTCGCTCTGTTTTTGCACACCTCTCATACCTTCCCCTATATCGCTGTCTTTTCACACACCTCTCATAACTTCTCCTATATTGCAGCATTTTTGCGCACCTCTCATAACTTTCCCCATATCGCTGTGTTTTTATGCACATCTCATAACGTCCTCATATCACTGTGTAGTCGCGCACCTCCCATAGCCTCCCACATATTGCTGTGCCTTCGCGCACTTCTCATACCTTCGCCTATATCGCCCTGTTTTCGCACACTTCCCATTCATTCTCCTGTCGCTGTGCTTTTGTGAACCTCTCATGCCTTCCCCTATATAGCTGTGTTTTTGCGAACATCCCATAGATTCACCTTTATCACTGTGTTATTGCTCACTTCTCATAGCTTCCACTATATTGTCCTGCTTTCACGCACCTCTCATGTCTTCCACTATATCACAGTGTTTTTGCGCACCTCCCATAGCATCCCCTATACTGCTGTGTCTTCGCACTTCTCTCATACCGTCCCCTATATCGCCCTGTTTTCGAGCACCTCCCATACCTGCCCCTATATCGCTGTGTTTTCACGCATGTCTCATAACTTCTCTTATATTGCTGTATTTTTGCGCACCTCTCATAACTTCCCCTATATCGCTGTGTTTTTATGCACATCTCATAACGTCCCCTATATCGCTGTGTATTCGCGCACCTCCCATAGAATCCCCCATATCGCTATGCCTTGTGCACCTCTCATACCATCCCCTATATCGCTGTCTTTTCGAGCACATCCCATAGATTCACCTTTATCGCTGTGTTATTGCTCACCTCTCATAGCTTCCCCTATATCGCCGTGTTTTTGCTCACCTCTCATAGCTTCCACTAAATTGTCCTGCTTTCACGCACCTCTCATGTCTTCCCCTATATCACTGTGTTTTCGCGCACCTCCCATAGCATCCCCTATATGGCTGTGTTTTCGCACTCCACTCATACCTTCCCCTATATCGCCCTGTTTTCGTGCACCTTCCATACCTTCCCCTATACCGCTGTGTTTTCACTCACCTCTCATAACTTCTCCTATATTGCTGTATTTTTGCGCACCTCTCATAACTTCCCCTATATCGCCGTGTTTTTATGCACATCTCATAACGTCCCCTATATCGCTGTGTATTCGCGCACCTCCCATAGAATCCCCTATATCGCTGTGCCTTCGCGCACCTCTCATACTTCCCCGATATCGCCCTGTTTTCGCGCACCTCCCATTCCTTCCCTTATATCGCTGTGTTTTTGTGCACCTCTCATTCCTTCCCCTATATCGCTGTGTTTTCGAGCACCTCTCGTACCTTCCCCTATATCGCTGTGTTTTCACACACCTCTCATAACTTCTCCTATATCGCTGTGTTTTTGTGCACCTCTTATATCTTCCCTAATATCGCTGCGTTTTAATACACATCTCATAACGTCCCCATAACGCTGTGTATTCACGCACCTCCCATAGCATCCCCTATATCGCTGTGCCTTGCGCACCTCTCATACCTTCCCCTATATTGCTGTCTTTTCGCGCACATCCCATAGATTCACCTTTATCGCTGTGTAATTGCTCACCTCTCATAGCTTCCCCGATATCGCCGTGTTTTCGCGCACCTCTCATGTCTTCACCTAGATCGCTATGTTTTCGCTCCTCTCATTACTTCCCCTATATCGCTGTGTTTTCTCGCACCTCTGATACATTCTCCCATATCGCCGTGTTTTCATGCATATCTCATACCATCTTCTATATCACTGTGTTTTCACGCACATCCCATACCATCCGTTATATCGCTGTGCCTTCCTGTACCTCTCATATCTTCCCCTATATCGTTGTGTTTTCATGCACATCTCATACCGTCTCCTATATCACTGTGTTTTCACGCACATCCCATACCATCCCCATATCGCTGTGCCTTCGTGTACCTCTCATATCTTCCCCTATATCGCTGTGTTTTCATGCACATCTCATAACGTCCCCTATATCGCTGTGCTTTCTCGCACCTCTGATACATTCCCCTGTATCGCCGTGTTTTCTCGCACCTCTCATAATTTCTCCTATATCGCCCTTGTTTTCTGCACCTCTTATTTCTTCCTTAATATCGCTGCATTTTAATGCACATCTCATAACGTCCCCTATATCGCTGTGTATTCACGCACCTCCCATAGCATCCCCTATATTGCTGTGCCTTGCGCACTTCTCATACCTTCCCCTATATCGCTGTCTTTTCGCGCACATCCCATAGATTCAACTTTATCGCCGTGTTTTCGCGCACCTCACATGTCTTCACCGATATCGCTGTTTTTTTGCGCACATCCCATAGCGTCCCCTATATCGCTGTGTTTTCTCACACCTCTGATACATTCTCCCATATCGCCGTGTTTTCGTGTACCTCTCATACCTTCCCCTATATCGCTGTCTTTTCGCGCACATCCCATAGATTCAACTATATCGCCGTGTTTTCACGCACCTCTCATAACTTCTCCAATATTGCTGCATTTTTGCGCACCTCTCATAACTTCCCCCATATCGCTGTGTTTTTATGCACATCTCATAACGTCCCCTATATCACTGTGTATTCACGCACCTCCCATAGCATCCCCTATATCGCTGTGCCTTCGCGCATCACTCATACCTTCCCCTATATCGCCCTGTTTTCCGTGAACCTCCCATGGCTTCGCCTACATCGCTGTGTTTTTGCGCATCTCATACCTTCCCCTATATCACCGTGTTTTCGCGCACCTCTCATTTCTTCACCTATAAGGCCGTGTTCTCGCACACCTCTCATATCTTCCACTATATCACTGTGTTTTCGCGCACGTCCAATAGCGTCCCCTATATCGCTCTCTTTTCACGCACCTCTCATGCCTTCCCCTTTTTCACTGTTTTTTCGTGCATCTCCCATACCATCCCCTATATTGCTGAGTTTCGCACACGTCTCATACCGTTCCCTATATCGCCCTGTTTTCGAGCACCTCCGATACCTTCCCCTATATCGCTGTGTTTTCGTGTACCTCTGATACCTCCCCTTATATCGCTGTGTTTTCACGCACCTCTCATATCTTCCCCTGTATTGCTGCATTTTTGCGCACCTCTCATAACTTCCCCTATATTGCCGTGTTTTCATGCACATCCTATTACGTCCCCTGTATCGCTGTGTATTCGAGCACCTCCCATAGCATCCCCTATATCGCTGTGCCTTCGCGCACCTCTCATACCTTCCCCTATATCGCATCTGTTTTCGCGCACATTCCATACCTTCCACTATATTGCCCTGTTCTCGCGCACCTCTCATGTCTTCCACTACATCGCTGTGTTTTCTGGCACCTCTGATGCATTCCCCTGTAACACCAAGTTTTCGCGCACCTCTCATACCGCCTCCTATATCGCTGTGTATTTGCGCACCTCCCATAGCATCCACTATATCGCTGTGCCTCCAAGCACCTCTCATACCTTCCCTATATCGCCCTGTTTTCGCACACCTCCTATACCTTCCCTTATATCACTGCGTTTTCGTGCACCTTTCATACCTTCCCCTATATCGCTGTGTTTTCGCACACCTCTCATAACTTCTCCTATATCGCTGTGTTTTCACGCAGCTCTCATACCTTCCCCTATATCGCTGTGTTTTCGCACACCTCTCATGGCTTCCCGACTATCGCCGTGTTTTCATGCACATCTCATAACATCTCCTATATCTCTGTGTTTTCACGCACCTCCCATAGCATTCCCTATATCGCTGTGCCTTCGCGCACCGCTCATACCTTCCCATATATCGCCCTGTTTCCCGCGCACCTCTCATGGCTTCGCATACATCGCTGTGTTTTTGCGCACCTCTCACATCTTCCCCTATATCGCCCTGTTTTCGCGCACATCCCATAACTTTAACTTTATTGCTGTGTTATTGCTTACCTCTCATAGCTTCCCCTATATTGCCGTGTTTTCGCGCACCTCTCATGTCTTCACCTATATCGCTGTGTTTTTGCTCCTATCATTACTTCCCCTATATCGCTGTGTTTTCTCGCACCTCTGATACATCCTCCTGTATTGCCATGTTTTCGCGCACTCTTAGAATTTCCATTATATTGCTGTGCTCTCGCACACCTCTCATACCTTCCCCTATATCGCCCTGTTTTCGCACACCTCTCATACCTTCCCCTATATCGCTGTGTTTTCACGCACCTCTCATAACTTCTCCAATATTGCTGCATTTTTGCGCACCTCTCATAACTTCCCCCATATCGCTGTGTTTTTATGCACATCTCATAACGTCCCCTATATCACTGTGTATTCACGCACCTCCCATAGCATCCCCTATATCGCTGTGCCTTCGCGCATCACTCATACCTTCCCCTATATCGCTGTGCCTTCGCGCATCACTCATACCTTCCCCTATATCGCCCTGTTTTCCGTGAACATCCCATGGCTTCGCCTACATCGCTGTGTTTTTGCGCATCTCATACCTTCCCCTATATCACCGTGTTTTCGCGCACCTCTCATTTCTTCACCTATATCGCCGTGTTCTCGCACACCTCTCATATCTTCCCCTATATCACTGTGTTTTCGCGCACGTCGAATAGCGTCCCCTATATCGCTCTGTTTTCACGCACCTCTCATGCCTTCCCCTATATCACTGTTTTTTCGTGCATCTCCCATTCTATCCCCTATATTGCTGAGTTTCGCACACGTCTCATACCGTTCCCTATATCGCCCTGTTTTCGAGCACCTCCGATACCTTCCCCTATATCGCTGTGTTTTCGTGTACCTCTGATACCTCCCCTTATATCGCTGTGTTTTCACGCACCTCTCATATCTTCCCCTGTATTGCTGCATTTTTGCGCACCTCTCATAACTTCCCCTATATTGCCGTGTTTTTATGCACATCCTATTACGTCCCCTGTATCGCTGTGCATTCGAGCACCTCCCATAGCATCCCCTATATCGCTGTGCCTTCGCGCACCTCTCATACCTTCCCCTATATCGCATCTGTTTTCGCGCACATTCCATACCTTCCACTATATTGCCCTGTTCTCGCGCACCTCTCATGTCTTCTACTACATCGCTGTGTTTTCTGGCACCTCTGATGCATTCCCCTGTAACACCAAGTTTTCGCGCACCTCTCATACCGCCTCCTATATCGCTGTGTATTTGCGCACCTCCCATAGCATCCCCTATATCGCTGTGCCTCCAAGCACCTCTCATACCTTCCCTATATCGCCCTGTTTTCGCACACCTCCTATACCTTCCCTTATATCACTGCGTTTTCGTGCACCTTTCATACCTTCCCCTATATCGCTGTGTTTTCGCACACCTCTCATAACTTCTACTATATCGCTGTGTTTTTGTGCACCTGTCATACCTTCCCTAATATCACTGCGTTTTCATGCACATCTCATCACGTCCTCTATATCGCTGTGTATTCACGCGCCTCCCATAGCATCCCCTATATCGCTGTGCCTTGCGCACCTCTCATAGCTTCCCCTATATCGCTGTCTTTTCGTGCACATCCCATAGCTTCCCTTATATCGCTGTGCTTTCGCGCACCTCTCATACCTTCCCAAATATCGCCCTGTTTTCGCGCACCTCCCATTCCTTCACCTATATCACTGTTTTCGTGCAGCTGTCATGCATTCCCGTATACCGCTGTGTTTTTGCACACCTCTCATACCTTCCCCAATATCACCGTGTTTTTATGCACATCTCATAACGTCCCCAATGTCGCTGGGTTTTCACGCACCTCTCATAACCTCCCCTCTATTGCCCTGTTTTCGCGCTCCTCTCATACCTTCCCCTATATCACTGTGTTTTCACGCAGCTCTCATACCTTCCCCTATATCGCTGTGTTTTCGCACACCTCTCATGGCTTCCCGACTATCGCCGTGTTTTCATGCACATCTCATAACATCTCCTATATCTCTGTGTTTTCACGCACCTCCCATAGCATTCCCTATATCGCTGTGCCTTCGCGCACCGCTCATACCTTCCCATATATCGCCCTGTTTCCCGTGCACCTCTCATGGCTTCGCATACATCGCTGTGTTTTTGCGCACCTCTCACATCTTCCCCGATATCGCCCTGTTTTCGCGCACATCCCATAACTTTAACTTTATTGCTGTGTTATTGCTTACCTCTCATAGCTTCCCCTATATTGCCGTGTTTTCGCGCACCTCTCATGTCTTCACCTATATCGCTGTGTTTTTGCTCCTATCATTACTTCCCCTATATCGCTGTGTTTTCTCGCACCTCTGATACATCCTCCTGTATTGCCATGTTTTCGCGCACTCTTAGAATTTCCTCTATATTGCTGTGCTCTCGCACACCTCTCATACCTTCCCCTATATCGCCCTGTTTTCGCACACCTCTCATACCTTCCCCTATATCGCTGTGTTTTCACGCACCTCTCATAACTTCTCCAATATTGCTGCATTTTCGCGCATCTCTCATGTCTTCACCTAGATCGCTATGTTTTCGCTCCTCTCATTACTTCCCTTACCTCGCTGTGTTTTCTCGCACCTCTGATACATTCCCCTGTATCGCCGTGTTTTCTTGCACCTCTCATAATTTCCCCTATATCGCCGTGTTTTCGCGCACCTCTCATTTCTTCACCTATATCGCTGTGTTTCCGCTCCTCTCATTACTTCCGCAATATCGCTCTGTGTTCTCGCACTTCTGATACAGTTCCCTGTATCAACGTGTTTTCGCGCACCTCTCATAATTTCACCTATATCGCCGTGTTCTCGCACTCCTCTCATATCTTCCCCTATATCACTGTGTTTTCGCGCACGTCCAATAGCGTCCCCTATATCGCTCTGTTTTCACGCACCTCTCATGTCTTCCCCTATATCACTGTGTTTTCGTGCATCTCCCATACCATCCCTTATATTGCTGAGTTTCGCACACGTCTCATACCTTTCCCTATATCGCCCTGTTTTCGAGCACCTCCCATACCTTCCCCTATATCGCTGTCTTTTCACACAACTCTCATAATATCTCCTATATCGCTGTGCTTTTGTGCACCTCTCATACCTTCCCTAATATCGCTGTGTTTTCGCGCACATCCCATAGAATCAAATTTATCGCTGTGTTATTGCACACCTATCACAGCTTCCCCTATATCGCCGTGTTTTTGCTCACCTCTCATAGCTTCCCCTATATCGCCGTGTTTTCGCGCACCTCTCATGTCTTCACCTAGATCGCTATGTTTTCGCTCCTCTCATTACTTCCCCTATCTCGCTGTGTTTTCTCGCACCTCTGATACATTCCCCTGTATCGCCGTGTTTTCGTGCACCTCTCATACCGTCCCCTATATCGCTGTATTTTCGCACACCTCTCATGGCTTGCCCAATATCGCCGTGTTTTCATGCACATCTCATACCGTCCCCTATATCATTGTGCCGTCGCGCACCTCTCATGCCTTCCCCTATATCGCTGTGTTTTCGTGCACCTCTCATACCTTCACAACTTCCCCTACATCGCTGTGTTTTCACTCACCTCTCATAACTTCTCATATATCGCCGTGTTTTCCCGGACCACTCATAATTTCCCCTATATAGCCATGTTCTTGCACACCTCTCGTACCTTCCACTATATCACTGTGTTTTTGCGCACGTCCCATAGCATCCCCTGTATCGCTGTCTTTTCGGGCACCTCTCATACTTTTCCCTGTATCGCCATGTTTTCCCGCATATCCCATAGCTTCCACTATATAGCCCTGTTTTCGAGCACCTCTCATGTCTTCCCCTATATCACTGTGTTTTCGCGCACCTCCCATACCTTCCTCTATATTGCTGTGTTTTTGTGCACCTCTCATTCCTTCCCCTATATCGCTGTGTTTTCACGCACCTCTCATAACTTCTCCTATATCGCTGTGTTTTTGCGCACCTCTCATACCTTCCCCCATATCGCCGTGTTTTCAATCACATCTCATAACGTCCCCTATATTGCTGTGTATTCGCGCACCTCCCATAGAATCCCCTATATCGCTGTGCCTTCGCGCATCACTCATGCCTTCCCCTATATCGCCCTGTTTTCCATGAACCTCCCATGGCTTCGCCTACATCGCTGTGTTTTTGCGCATCTCATACCTTCCCCTGTATCACCGTGTTTTCGCGCACCTCTCAGTTCTTCACCTATATCGCCGTGTTCTCGCACACCTCTCATATCTTCCCCTATATCACTGTGTTTTCGCACACGTCGAATAGCGTCCCCTATATCGCTCTGTTTTCACGCACCTCTCATGCCTTCCCCTATATCACTGTGTTTTCGTGCATCTCCCATACCATCCCCTATATTGCTGAGTTTCGCACACGTCTCATACCGTTCCCTCTATCACCCTGTTTTCGAGCACCTCCGATACCTTCCCCTATATCGCTGTGTTTTCGTGTACCTCTGATACCTCCCCTTATATTGCTGTGTTTTCACGCACCTCTCATATCTTCCCCTGTATTGCTGCATTTTTGCGCACCTCTCATAACTTCCCCTATATTGCCGTGTTTTTATGCACATCCTATTACGTCCCCTGTATCGCTGTGCATTCGAGCACCTCCCATAGCATCCCCTATATCGCTGTGCCTTCGCGCACCTCTCATACCTTCCCCTATATCGCATCTGTTTTCGCGCACATTCCATACCTTCCACTATATTGCCCTGTTCTCGCGCACCTCTCATGTCTTCCACTACATCGCTGTGTTTTCTGGCACCTCTGATGCATTCCCCTGTAACACCAAGTTTTCGCGCACCTCTCATACCGCCTCCTATATCGCTGTGTATTTGCGCACCTCCCATAGCATCCCCTATATCGCTGTGCCTCCAAGCACCTCTCATACCTTCCCTATATCGCCCTGTTTTCGCACACCTCCTATACCTTCCCTTATATCACTGCGTTTTCGTGCACCTTTCATACCTTCCCCTATATCGCTGTGTTTTCGCACACCTCTCATAACTTCTACTATATCGCTGTGTTTTTGTGCACCTGTCATACCTTCCCTAATATCACTGCGTTTTCATGCACATCTCATCACGTCCTCTATATCGCTGTGTATTCACGCCCCTCCCATAGCATCCCCTATATCGCTGTGCCTTGCGCACCTCTCATAGCTTCCCCTATATCGCTGTCTTTTCGTGCACATCCCATAGCTTCCCTTATATCGCTGTGCTTTCGCGCACCTCTCATACCTTCCCAAATATCGCCCTGTTTTCGCGCACCTCCCATTCCTTCACCTATATCACTGTTTTCGTGCAGCTGTCATGCATTCCCGTATACCGCTGTGTTTTTGCACACCTCTCATACCTTCCCCAATATCACCGTGTTTTCATGCACATCTCATAACGTCCCCAATGTCGCTGGGTTTTCATGCACCTCTCATAACCTCCCCTCTATTGCCCTGTTTTCGCGCTCCTCT
Source organism: Mobula birostris (assembly GCF_030028105.1). Taxonomy (NCBI): domain Eukaryota; kingdom Metazoa; phylum Chordata; class Chondrichthyes; order Myliobatiformes; family Myliobatidae; genus Mobula; species Mobula birostris. Next base: position 70,382 of record NW_027278622.1, read on the forward strand.
CATACCTTCCCCTATATCACTGTGTTTTCACGCAGCTCTCATACCTTCCCCTATATCGCTGTGTTTTCGCACACCTCTCATGGCTTCCCGACTATCGCCGTGTTTTCATGCACATCTCATAACATCTCCTATATCTCTGTGTTTTCACGCACCTCCCATAGCATTCCCTATATCGCTGTGCCTTCGCGCACCGCTCATACCTTCCCATATATCGCCCTGTTTCCCGCGCACCTCTCATGGCTTCGCATACATCGCTGTGTTTTTGCGCACCTCTCACATCTTCCCCTATATCGCCCTGTTTTCGCGCACATCCCATAACTTTAACTTTATTGCTGTGTTATTGCTTACCTCTCATAGCTTCCCCTATATTGCCGTGTTTTCGCGCACCTCTCATGTCTTCACCTATATCGCTGTGTTTTTGCTCCTATCATTACTTCCCCTATATCGCTGTGTTTTCTCGCACCTCTGATACATCCTCCTGTATTGCCATGTTTTCGCGCACTCTTAGAATTTCCTCTATATTGCTGTGCTCTCGCACACCTCTCATACCTTCCCCTATATCGCCCTGTTTTCGCACACCTCTCATACCTTCCCCTATATCGCTGTGTTTTCACGCACCTCTCATAACTTCTCCAATATTGCTGCATTTTTGCGCACCTCTCATAACTTCCCCCATATCGCTGTGTTTTTATGCACATCTCATAACGTCCCCTATATCACTGTGTATTCACGCACCTCCCATAGCATCCCCTATATCGCTGTGCCTTCGCGCATCACTCATACCTTCCCCTATATCGCCCTGTTTTCCGTGAACATCCCATGGCTTCGCCTACATCGCTATGTTTTTGCGCATCTCATACCTTCCCCTATATCACCGTGTTTTCGCGCACCTCTCATTTCTTCACCTATATCGCCGTGTTCTCGCACACCTCTCATATCTTCCCCTATATCACTGTGTTTTCGCGCACGTCGAATAGCGTCCCCTATATCGCTCTGTTTTCACGCACCTCTCATGCCTTCCCCTATATCACTGTTTTTTCGTGCATCTCCCATACCATCCCCTATATTGCTGAGTTTCGCACACGTCTCATACCGTTCCCTATATCGCCCTGTTTTCGAGCACCTCCGATACCTTCCCCTATATCGCTGTGTTTTCGTGTACCTCTGATACCTCCCCTTATATCGCTGTGTTTTCACGCACCTCTCATATCTTCCCCTGTATTGCTGCATTTTTGCGCACCTCTCATAACTTCCCCTATATTGCCGTGTTTTTATGCACATCCTATTACGTCCCCTGTATCGCTGTGTATTCGAGCACCTCCCATAGCATCCCCTATATCGCTGTGCCTTCACGCACCTCTCATACCTTCCCCTATATCGCATCTGTTTTCGCGCACATTCCATGCCTTCCACTATATTGCCCTGTTCTCGCGCACCTCTCATGTCTTCCACTACATCGCTGTGTTTTCTGGCACCTCTGATGCATTCCCCTGTAACACCAAGTTTTCGCGCACCTCTCATACCGCCTCCTATATCGCTGTGTATTTGCGCACCTCCCATAGCATCCCCTATATCGCTGTGCCTCCAAGCACCTCTCATACCTTCCCTATATCGCCCTGTTTTCGCACACCTCCTATACCTTCCCTTATATCACTGCGTTTTCGTGCACCTTTCATACCTTCCCCTATATCGCTGTGTTTTCGCACACCTCTCATAACTTCTCCTATATCGCTGTGTTTTTGTGCACCTGTCATACCTTCCCTAATATCACTGTGTTTTTATGCACATCTCATAACGTCCCCTATATCACTGTGTATTCACGCACCTCCCATAGCATCCCCTATATCGCTGTGCCTTCGCGCACATCTCATACCTTCCCCTATATCGTCCTGTTTTTGCGCACCTCCCATACCTTCCCTTTTATCGTTGTGTTTTCGTGCACCTCTCATACCTTCCCCTATATTGCTGTGTTTTCGCGCATCTCTCATGGCTTCCCCAATATTGCCGTGTATTTATGCACATCTCATACCGTCCCTTATATCACTGTGCTTTCGTGCACCTCCCATAGCTACGCCCACGTCGCTGTGTTTTCGCACACCTCTCATATCTTCCCCCATATCGCTGTCTTTTTGCATACATCCCATAGCTTCATCTTTATCGCTGTGTTATTGCTCACCTCTCATAGCTTCCCCTATATCACTGTGTTTTCACGCACCTCTCATGTCTTCATCTATATCGCTATGTTTTCGCTCCTGTCATTACTTCCATTATATCGCTGTGTTTTCTCACACCTCTGATACATTCCCCTGTATCGCCGTGTTGTCACGCACCTCTCATAATTTCCCCTACATCGCTGTATTCTCGCACACCTCTCATACCTTCCCCTATATCACTGTGTTTTCGCGCATGTCCCATAGCATCCCCTATATCGCCCTGTTTTCGCACACCTCCCATTCCTTCCCCTGTATCGCTTTGTTTTAGTGCACCTCTCATACCTTCCCCTATATTGCCCTGTTTTCGCGCAGCTCCCATAACTTCCCCGATATCGCTGTGTTTTCATGCACATCCCATAGATTCACCTTTATCCCTGTGTTATTGCTCACCTCTCATAGGTTCCCCTGTATCGCCGTGTTTTTGCTCACCTCTCATAGCTTCCCCTATATCGCCGTGTTTTCGCGCACCTCTCATGTCTTCACCTAGATCGCTATGTTTTCGCTCGTCTCAATACTTCCCCTATATCGCTGTGTTTTCTCGCACATCTGATACATTTTGCCGTATCGCCGTATTTTCGCACACCTCTTACAATTTGCCCTATATCGCCGTGTTCTCGCACACCTCTCATACTTTCCCATATATCACTGTTTTTTTGCGCATGTCCCATAGCGTCCCCTATATCGCTGTGTATTCATGCACCTCCCATAGCATCCCCTATATCGCTGTGCCTTGCACACCTCTCATACCTTCCCCTATATCGCTGGCTTTACGCGCACATCCCATAGATTCACCTTTATCGCTGTGTTTTTGCTCACCTCTCATAGCTACCCCTTCCCATATATCGCTGTGTTTTCGTGCTCCTCTCATACCTTCACTAATATCATTGCATTTTCATGCACATCTCATCACGTCCCCTATATTGCTGTGTATTCACGCACCTCTCTTAACTTCTCCTATATCGCTGTGTTTTTGCACACCTCTCATACCTTCCCCTATAATGCCGTGTTTTTATGCACATTTTATAACGTCCCCTATATCGCTGTGTTTTCTCACACCTCTGATGGCTTCCCCGATATCGCCGTGTATTCATTCACATCTCATACCGTCCCCTATATCGCTATGTTTTCGCGCACATCTCATACCTTCCCCTATATCGCTGTGTTTTCACGCACCACTCTTAACTTCTCCAATATCGCTGCATTTTCGTGCACTTCTCATACCTTCCCTTATATCGCTGTGCTTTCATGCACATCTCATAACGTCCCCTATTTCCCTGTGTATTCGTGCACCTCCCATAACATTCCCTATATCGCTCTGCCTTCACGCACCTCTCATACCTTCCCCTATATCGCCGTGTTTTCATGCACATCTCATAACGTCCCCTATATTGCTGGATTTTCACGCATCTCTCATAACTTCCCCTATATCGCCCTGTTTTCGCACTCCTCTCATACCTTCACCTATATCACTGTGTTTTCACGCACCTCTCATAACTTCCCCTATATTGCTGTGTTTTTCGCACACCTCTCATGGTTTCCCGTCTATCGCCGTGTATTCATGCACATCTCATACCGTCCCATTTATCGCTGTATTTTCGCGCACCTCTCATACCTTCCCCTATATCGCTGTGTTTTTGTGCACGTCTCATACCTTCACTAATATCGTTGCATTTTCATGCACATCTCATCACGTCCCCTATATCGCTGTGCATTCACGCACCTCCCATAGTATCCCCTATATCGCTGTGCCATCGCGCACCTCTCAAACCTCCCCTATATCGCCCTGTTTTTGTGCATCTCCCATTCCTTCCCCTATATCACTGTGTTTTCGTGCACCTTTCATAACTTCCCCTATATCACTGCGTTTTTACACACCTCTCATAACTTCTACTATATCACTGTGTATTCACGCACCTCTCATAGCATCCCCTATATCGCTGTGCCTTGCGCACCTCTCATACCTTCCCCTATATCGCTGTCTTTTTGCACACATCCCATAGATTCACCTTCATCACTGTGTTATTGCTCACCTCTCATAGCTTCCCCTGTATCACCGTGTTTTTGCTCACCTCTCATAGATTCCCCTATATCGCCCTGTTTTCGTGCACCTCCCATACCTTCCCCGATATCGCTGTGTTTTTGTACACCTCTCATACCTTCCCCTATATCGCTGTGATTTCAGGCACCTCTCATGGCTTCCCCAATATCGCCGTGTATTCATGCACATCTCATACCGTCCCCTATATCGCTGTGTTTTCGCGCACCTCCCATAGATTCGCGTACATTTCTGTTTTCGCGCACATCCCATAGCTTCACCTTGATTGCTGTGTTATTGCTCACCTCTCATAGCTTAGCCTATATCGTCATGTTTTCACGCACCTCGCATGTCTTCACCTATGTCGCTATGTTTTCGCTACTATCATTACTTCCCCTATATCGCTGTGTTTTCTCGCACCTATGATACATTCTTCTGTATTGCCATGTTTTCGCGCACCTCTTACAATTTCCCCTATATTGCCATGTTCACGCACACCTCTCATACCTTCCCCTATATCGCCCCGTTATCACGCACATCACCGAGCTTCCACTATATTGCCCTGTTTTCGCGCACCTCTCATGTCTTCCCCTATATCACTGTGTTTTCTCACACCTCCCATAGCAAACCCTATATTGCTGTGCCTTCGCACACCTCTCATACCTTCCTCTATATCGCCTTGTTTTCGAGCACCTTCCATACCTTCCCCTTATCGTTGTGTTTTCGTGTACCTCTCATACCTCCCCCTATATCGTTGTGTTTGCACGCACTTCTCATAAATTCTCCTATACTGCTGTGTTTTTGTGCACCTCCCATAACTTCCCTAATATTGCTGAGTTTTCATGCACATCTCATCACGTCCACTATATCGCTGTGTATTCACGCACCTCCTATAGCATCTCCTACATCGCTGTGCGTTCGCGCACCTCTCATACCTTCCCCTATATCGCCGTTTTCACGCACCTCCCATTCCTTCCCCTATATCGCTGTGCTTTCACACACCTCTCATAATTTCTCCTATATCGCTGTGTTTTTGTGCACCTCTCATACCTTCCTCTATATCGTTGTGTTTTCATGTACCTCTCATAACTTCTCCTACATTGCTGTATTTTTGTGCACCTCTCATAACTTCCCCTATATCGCTGTGTTTTTGTGCACCTCTCATACCTTCCCCTCTATCACTGTGTTTTCGCGCACGTCCCATAGCGTCCCCTATATCGCTGTGTTTTCGCGCACCTCTCATTCCTTCCCCTATATCGCCCTGTTTTCGAGCACATCCCATAGCTTCCACTATATTGCCCTGTTTTCGCGGAACTCTCATGTCTTCCCCTACATCACTGTGATTTCTCACACTTCTGATGCATTCCCATGTAACGCCAAGTTTTCGCGCACCTCTCATACTTTCTCCTATATTGCCGTGTTTTCGCGTACCTCTCATAGCTTCGCCTATATCACCATGTTTTCATACACATCTCATACCGTCCCCTATATCACTGTGTTTTCGCGCACCTCCTATAGCAGCCCCTACATCGCTGTGCCTTCGTGCACCTCTCACACCTTCCCCTATATCGCCCTGTTTTCGCGCACCTCCTATAGTTTCCCCTATGTCGCTGTGTTTTCACGCATCTCTCATGGCTTCCTCAATGTCGCCGTGTATTCATGCACGTCTCATACCGTCCCCTATATCGCTGTGTTTTCGCGCACCTCCCATAGATTCGCCTACATCGCTGTGTTATTGCTCAACTCTCATAGCTTCCCCTATATCGCCGTTTTTTCGCACACCTCGCATGTCTTCACCTATATCGCTATGTTTTCGCTCCAATCATTACTTCCCCTATATCGCTGTGTTTTCTCGCACCTCTGAAACATTCCCCTGTATCACCATGTTTTCGCACACCTCTTATAACTTCCCTAATATCGCCGTGTTCTCGCAGACTTCTCATACCTTCCCCTATATCACTGTGTTTTCACACACCTCTCATAACTTCTCCTATATCGCTGTGTTTTTGTGCACCTCTCATACCTTCCCTAATATCGATGCGTTTTCATGCACATCTCATCACGTCCCCTATATCGCTGTGTATTCACGCACCTCCCATAGCATCCCCTATATCGCTGTGCATTGCGCACCTCTCATACCTTCCCCTATATCGCTGTCTTTTCGCGCACATCCCATAGATTCACCTTTATCGCTGTGTTATTGTTCACCTCTCATAGCTTCCCCTGTATCGCCGTGTTTTTGCTCACCTCTCATAGCTTCCCCTATATCGCCATGTTTTCGTGCACCTCTCATGTCTTCACCGAGATCGCTATGTTTTCGCTCCTCTCATTACTTCCCCTATATCGCTGTTTTCTCACACATCTGATACATTCTCCCGTATCGCCGTGTTTTCGCGCACCTCTCATAATTTCCCCTATCTCGCCGTGTTCTCGCACATCTCTCATACCTTCCCCTATATCACTGTGTTTTCGCGCACGTCCCATTGCGTCCCCTATATCGCTGTGCTTTCGCGCACCTCTCATACCTTCCCCTGCATCGCCCTGTTTTTGCGCGCATCTCATGTCTTCCCCTACATCGCTGTGTTTTCTCGCGCCTCTCATGCATTCGCCTGTCATGCCAAGTTTTCGCGCACCTCTCATTCTTTCCCATATATCGCCGTGTTTTCACGCACCTCTCATAGCTTCCCATATATCGCCGTGTTTCCATACACATCTCATACCGTCCCCTATATCACTGTGTTTTCGCGCACCTCCCATAGCATCCCCTATATCGCCGTGCCTTCGTGCACTTCTCATACCTTCCCCTATATCGCCGTGTTTTCATGCACATCTCATAACGTCCTCTATATTGCTGGGTTTTCACGCACCTCTCATAACTTCCCCTATATCGCTGTGTTTTCGCACACCTCTCATGGATTCTCGATTATCGCCGTGTATTCATGCACATCTCATACCGTCCCCTATATCGCTGTGTTTTCGCATACCTCTCATACCCTCCCCTATATCGATGTCTTTTCGCACACATCCCATAGATTCACCTTTATCGCTGTGATATTGCTCACCTCTCATAACTTCCCCTGTATCGCTGGGTTTTAGCTCACCTCTCATAGCTTCCACTATGTTGCCCTGTTTTCGCGCACCTCTCATGTCTTCCCCTATATCACTGTGTTTTCGCGCACCTCCCATAGCATCCCCTATATCGCCGTGCCTTCGTGCACTTCTCATACCTTCCCCTATATCGCCGTGTTTTCATGCACATCTCATAACGTCCTCTATATTGCTGGGTTTTCACGCACCTCTCATAACTTCCCCTATATCGCTGTGTTTTCGCACACCTCTCATGGATTCTCGATTATCGCCGTGTATTCATGCACATCTCATACCGTCCCCTATATCGCTGTGTTTTCGCATACCTCTCATACCCTCCCCTATATCGATGTCTTTTCGCACACATCCCATAGATTCACCTTTATCGCTGTGATATTGCTCACCTCTCATAGCTTCCCCTGTATCGCTGGGTTTTAGCTCACCTCTCATAGCTTCCACTATATTGCCCTGTTTTCGCGCACCTCTCATGTCTTCCCCTATATCACTGTGTTTTTGCGCACCTTCCATAGCATCTCCTATATTGCTGTGCCTTCGCATACCTCTCATAACTTCATCCATATCACCCTGTTTTCGAGTACCTTCCATACCTTCCCCTATATCGCTGTGCCTTGCGCACCTTTCATACCTTCCCCTATATCGCTGTCTTTTCGCCCACCTCCCATTCCTTCACCTATATCGCTGTTTTCGTGCACCTCTCATACCTTCCCCTATATCGCCCTGTTTCAGGCGCACCTCCCATGGCTTCGCCTACATCGCTGTGTTTTTGCGCACCTCTCATACCTTCCCTAATATCGCTGCGTTTTCATGCACATCTCATCACGTCCCCTATATCGCTGTGTATTCATGCACCTCCCATGTTATCCCCTATATCGCTGTGCCTTGCACACCTCTCATACCTTCCCCTATATCGCTGTCTTTTCGCGCACATCCCATAGATTCACCTTTATCGCTGTGCTTTTGCTCACCTCTCATACCTATCCCTGTATCGCCGTCTTTTTGCTCACCTCTCATAGCTTCCCCTATATCGCTGTGTTTTCGCGCACCTCTCCTGTCTTCCCCTATATCACTGTGTTTTCGCGCACCTCTCATAACTTCACTAATATCGTTGCATTTTCATGCACATCTCATCACGTCCCCTATATCGCTGTGCATTCACGCACCTCCCATAGTATCCCCTATATCGCTGTGCCTTCGCGCACCTCTCAAACCTTCCCCTATATCACCCTGTTTTCGTGCATCTCCCATTCCTTCCCCTATATCGCTGTGTTTTCGTGCACCTTTCATACCTTCAACTATATCACTGTGTTTTCACACACCTCTCATAACTTCTCCTATATCGCTGTGTTTTTGTGCACCTCTCATACCTTCCCTAATATCGATGCGTTTTCATGCACATCTCATCACGTCCCCTATATCGCTGTGTATTCACGCACCTCCCATAGCATCCCCTATATCACTGTGCATTGCGCGCCTCTCATACCTTCCCCTATATCGCTGTCTTTTCGCGCACATCCCATAGATTCACCTTTATCGCTGTGTTATTGCTCACCTCTCATAGCAAACCCTATATTGCTGTGGCTTCGCACACCTCTCATACCTTCCTCTATATCGCCTTGTTTTCGAGCACCTCCCATACCTTCCCCTTATCGCTGTGTTTTCGTGTACCTCTCATGCCTCCCCCTATATCGCTGTGTTTTCACGCACCTCCCATAGCATCCCCTATATCGCTGTGCCTTGCGCACCTCTCATACCTTCCCCTATATCGCTGTCTTTTTGCGTACATCCCATAGATTCACCTTTATCGCTGTGTTATTGCTCACCTCTCATAGCTTCCCCTGTATCACCGTGTTTTTGCTCACCTCTCATAGATTCCCCTATATCGCCCTGTTTTCGTGCACCTCCCATACTTTCCCCGATATCGCGGTGTTTTTGTACACCTCTCATACCTTCCCCTATATCGCTGTGATTTCAGGCACCTCTCATGGCTTCCCCAATATCACCGTGTATTCATGCACATCTCATACCGTCCCCTATATCGCTGTGTTTTCGCGCACCTCCCATAGCTTCGCGTACATTTCTGTTTTCGCGCACATCCCATAGCTTCACCTTGATTGCTGTGTTATTGTTCACCTCTTATAGCTTACCCTATATCAACATGTTTTCATGCACCTCGCATGTCTTCACCTATATCGCTATGTTTTCGCTACTATCATTACTTCCCCTATATCGCTGTGTTTTCTCGCACACCTCCCATAGCATCCCCTATATCGCTGTGCGTTCGCGCACCTCTCATACCTTCCCCTATATCGCCGTTTTCACGCACCTCCCATTCCTTCCCCTATATCGCTGTGCTTTCACACACCTCTCATAATTTCTCCTATATCGCTGTGTTTTTTTGCACCTCTCATACCTTCCTCTATATCGTTGTGTTTTCACGCACCTCTCATAACTTCTCCTACATTGCTGTATTTTTGTGCACCTCTCATAACTTCCCCTATATCACTGTGTTTTCGCGCACGTCCCATAGCGTCCCCTATATCGCTGTGTTTTCGCGCACCTCTCATTCCTTCCCCTATATCGCCCTGTTTTCGAGCACATCCCATAGCTTCCACTATATTGCCCTGTTTTCGCGGAACTCTCATGTCTTCCCCTACATCACTGTGTTTTCTCGCACTTCTGATGCATTCCCATGTAACGCCAAGTTTTCGCGCACCTCTCATACTTTCTCCTATATTGCCGTGTTTTCGCGTACCTTTCATAGCTTCGCCCATATCACCATGTTTTCATACACATCTCATACCGTCCCCTATATCACTGTGTTTTCGTGCACCTCCTATAGCAGCCCCTACATCGCTGTGCCTTCGTGCACCTCTCACACCTTCCCCTATATCGCCCTGTTTTCGCGCACCTCCTGTACTTTCCCGTATGTCGCTGTGTTTTCACGCATCTCTCATGGCTTCCTCAATGTCGCCGTGTATTCATGCACGTCTCATACCGTCCCCTATATCGCTGTGTTTTCGCGCACCTCCCATAGATTCGCCTACATCGCTGTTTTCGCTCACCTCTCATATCTTCCCCTATATCGCTGTCTTTTCGCGCACATCCCATAGCTTCACCTTTATTGCTGTGTTATTGCTCAACTCTCATAGCTTCCCCTATATCGCCGTTTCTTCGCACACCTTGCATGTCTTCACCTATATCGCTATGTTTTCGCTCCAATCATTACTTCCCCTATATCGCTGTGTTTTCTCGCACCTCTGAAACATTCCCCTGTATCACCATGTTTTCGCACACCTCTTATAATTTCCCTAATATCGCCGTGTTCTCGCAGACTTCTCATACCTTCCCCTATATCACTGTGTTTTTGCGCACGTCCCATAGCGTCCCCTATATCGCTGTGTATTCTCGCACCTCTGATGCATTCCCCTGTATCGCCGTGTTTTCGGGCACATCCCATAGCTTCCACTATATTGCCCTGTTTTTGTGCACCTCTCATGTCTTCTCCAATATCACTGTGTTTTCGCGCACCTCCCATAGCATCCCCTATATAGCAGTGCCTTCGCGCACCTCTCTTGCCTTCCCCTATATCGCCCTGTTTTCGCGCACCTCCCATACATTCCCCTATATCGCTGTGTTTTCGTGCACCTCTCATACCTCTCCCTATATCGCTGTGTTTTCACGCACCTCTCATAACTTCTCCTATATCGCTGTATTTTTGTGCACCTCTCATAGCTTCCCCAATATAGCCGTGTTTTCATGCACATCTCTTAAAGTCCCCTATATTGCTGTGTATTCGCGCACCTCCCATAGAGTCCCCTATATCGCTGTGTTTTCGCACACCTCTCATACCTTCCCCATATCGCCCTGTTTTCGCGCACATTCCATAGCTTCCACTATATTGCCCTGTTTTCGCGCACCTCTCATGTCTTCCCCTACATCGCTGTATTTTCTCGCACTTCTGATGCATTCCCATGTAACGCCAAGTTTTCACGCACCTCTCATACTTTCCCCTATATCACCGTGTTTTCGCGTACCTCTCATAGCTTCCCATATATCACCGTGTTTTCATACACATCTCATACCGTCACCTATATCACTGTGTTTTCCCGCACCTCCCATAGCATCCCCTATATCGCTGTGTCTTCGTGCACCTCTCATACCTTCCCCTATATCGCCCTGTTTTCGCGCTCCTCCTATAATTTCCCCTATATCGCTGTGTTTTCACGCACCTCTTATGGCTTCCCCAATATCGCCGTGTATTCGTGCTCGTCTCATACCGTCCCCTATATCGCTGTTTTTTCGTGCAAGTCCTATAGCGTCCCCTATATCGCTGTGTTTTCTCGCACCTCTGATGCATTCCCCTGTATCTCCGTGTTGTCGTGCACATCCCATAGCTTCCACTATATTGCCCTGTTTTTGCGCACCTCTCATGTCTTCCCCTATTTCACTGTGTATTCGCGCACCTCCCATAGCATCTCCTATATTGCTGTGCCTTCGCGCACCTCTCATACCTTCCCATATATCGCCCTGTTTTCGCGCACCTCCCATACATTCCCCCACATCGCTGTGTTTTCGTGCACCTCTCATACCTTCCCCTATATCGCTGTCTTTTTGCGCACATCCCATAGATTCACCTTTATCGCTGTGTTATTGCTCACCTCTCATAGCTTCCCCTGTATCACCGTGTTTTTGCTCACCTCTCATAGATTCCCCTATATCGCCCTGTTTTCATGCACCTCCCATACCTTCCCCTATATCGCTGTGCTTTCACGCACCTCTCTTAACTTCTCCTATATTGCTGTGCTTTTGTACACCTCTCATACCTTCCCCTATATCGCTGTGTTTTCAGGCACCTCTCATGGCTCCCCCAATATCGCCGTGTATTCATGCACATCTCATACCGTCCCCTATATCGCTGTGTTTTCGCGCACCTCCCATAGCTTCGCCTACATTGCTGTTTTCGCGCACATCCAATAGCTTCACCTTGATCGCTGTGTTATTGCTCACTTCTCATAGCTTACCCTATATCGTCGTGTTTTCACGCACCTCGCATGTCTTCACCTATATCGCTATGTTTTCGCTCCTATCATTAATTCCCCTATATCGCTGTGTTTTCTCGCACCTCTGATACATTCTCCTGTATTGCCATGTTTTCGCGCACCTCTTTCAATTTCCCCTATATCGCCGTGTACACGCACACCTCTCATACCTTCCCCTATATCACTGTTTTTTTGCGCATGTCCCATAGCTTCCCCTATATCGCTGTGTTTTCGCGCACCTCTCATAACTTCCCCAATATCGCCCTGTTATCACGCACATCGCCTAGCTTCCACAATATTGCCCTGTTTTCGCGCACCTCTCATGTCTTCCCCTATATCACTGTGTTTTCGCACACCTCCCATCGCAAACCCTATATTGCTGTGGCTTCGCACACCTCTCATACCTTCCTCTATATCGCCTTGTTTTCGAGCACCTCCCATACCTTCCCCTTATCGCTGTGTTTTCGTGTACCTCTCATGCCTCCCCCTATTTCGCTGTGTTTTCACGCACCTCCCATAGCATCCCCTATATCGCTGTGCCTTGCGCACCTCTCATACCTTCCCCTATATCGCTGTCTTTTTGCGTACATCCCATAGATTCACCTTTATCGCTGTGTTATTGCTCACCTCTCATAGATTCCCCTACATCGCCCTGTTTTCGTGCACCTCCCATACCTTCCCCGATATCACCGTGTTTTTGTACACCTCTCATACCTTCCCCTATATCGCTGTGATTTCAGGCACCTCTCATGGCTTCCCCAATATCGCCGTGTGTTCATGCACATCTCATACCGTCCCCTATATCGCTGTGTTTTCGCGCACCTCCCATAGCTTCGCGCACATTTCTGTTTTCGCGCACATCCCATAGCTTCACCTTGATCGCTGTATTATTGTTCACCTCTCATAGCTTACCCTATATCGTCATGTTTTCACGCACCTCGCATGTCTTCACCTATATCGCTATGTTTTCGCTACTATCATTACTTCCCCTATATCGCTGTGTTTTCTCGCACACCTCCCATAGCATCCCCTATATCGCTGTGCGTTCGCGCACCTCTCATACCTTCCCCTATATCGCCGTTTTCACGCACCTCCCATTCCTTCCCCTATATCGCTGTGCTTTCACACACCTCTCATAATTTCTCCTATATCGCTGTGTTTTTGTGCACCTCTCATACCTTCCTCTATATCGTTGTGTTTTCACGCACCTCTCATAACTTCTCCTACATTGCTGTACCTTCGCGCACCTCTCATACCTTCCCCTATATCGCCTTGTTTTCGCACACCTTCCATACCTTCCCCTATATCGCTGTTTTTTCATGCACCTCTCATACCTCCCTCTATATCGCCGTGTTTACGCGCACCTCTCATACCTTCCCCTATATCGCCATGTTTTTATGCACAACTCATACCGTCTCCTATATCGCTGTGTTTTCGCGCACCTCCCATAGCATCCCCTATATCGCTGTGCCTTCGTGCACCTCTCATACCTTCCCCAATATCGCCGTGTATTCATGCACATCTCATACCGTCCCCTATATCGCTGTGTTTTGGCACACCTCCCATAGCTTCATCTACATCGCTGTTTTCGCGCACATCCCATAGCTTCACCTTGATCGCTGTGTTATTGCTCACCTCTCATAGCTTACCCTATATCGCCGTTTTTCGCGCACCTCGCATGTCTTCACCTATATCGCTATGTTTTTGCTCCTATCATTAATTCCCCTATATCGCTGTGTTTTCTCGCACCTCTGATACATTCTCCTGTATTGCCATGTTTTCGCGCACCTCTTACAATTTCCCCTATATCGCCGTGTTCTCGCACACCTCTCATAACTTCCCCTATATCACTGTTTTTTTGTGCATGTCCCATAGCTTCCCCTATATCGCTGTGTTTTCTCGCGCCTCTGATACATTCCCCTGTATCGCCGTGGTTTCGCGCACATCCCTTAGGTTCCACTATATTGCCCTGTTTTTGCGCACCTCTCATGTCTTCCCCTATATCACGGTGTTTTCACGCACCTCTCATACGATCCCCTATATCGCTGTACCTTCGCGCACCTCTCATACCTTCCCCATAGCGCCTTGTTTTCGCACACCTTCCATACCTTCCCCTATATCGCTGTTTTTTCATGCACCTCTCATACCTCCCCCTCTATTGCTGTGTTTTCATGCACCTCTCATAACTTCTCCTAATTCGCTGTATTTTTGCGCAGTTCTTATACCTTCCCCTATATTGCCGTGTTTTCATGCACATCTCATAACGTCCACTATATCGCTGTGTATTCGCGCACCTCTCATAGCATCCCTTGTATTGCTGTGCCTTCGTGCACCTCTCATACCTTCCCCTATATCGCCCCGTTTTTGCGCACCTTCCATACCTTCCCCTATATCGCCTCGTTTTCATGCACCCCTCATACCTCCCTCTATATCGCTGAGTTTTCACGCTCCTCTCATAATTTCTCCTATATTGCCGTATTTTTGCGCACCTCTCATGGCTTCCCCAATATCGCCGTGTATTCATGCACATCTCTTAACGTCCCATATATCGCTGTGTATTCGCGCACCTGTCATAGCATCCTCTACATCGCTGTGCCTTCCCGCACCTCTCATACCTTCCCCTATGTCGCCCTGTTTTCGCACACTTCCCATGCCGTCCCCTATATTGCCGTATTTTTGCGCACCTCTCATGGCTTCCACAATATCGCCGTGTTTTCATGCACATCTCATAACGTCTCCTATATCTCTGTGTATTCACGCACCTCACATAGCATCCCCTATATCGCTGTGCCTTTGCTCATCGCTCATACCTGCCCGTATATTGCCCTGTTTCCCGCGCACCTCCCATGGCTTCGCCTACATCGCTGTGTTTTTGCGCACCTCTCATACCTTCCCCTATATAGCCCTGTTTTCGCGCAAATCCCAGAACTTCATCTTTATCGCTGTGTTATTGCTTACCTCTCATAGCTTCCCCTATATCGCCGTGTTTTCGCGCACCCCTCATGTCTTCACCTATATCGCTGTGTTTCCGCTCCTCTCTTTACTTCCCCTATATCTCTCTGTGCTGTCGCACTTCTGATACAGTTCCCTGTATCAACGTGTTTTCGCGCACCTCTCATAATTTCACCTATATCGCCGTGTTCTCGCACACCTCTCATATCTTCCCCTATAGCACTGTGTTTTCGCGCACGTCCAATAGCGTCCCCTATATCGCTGTGTTTTCATGCAAATCTCATGTCTTCCCCTATATCACTGTGCTTTCGTCCACCTCCCATACCGTCCCCTATATTGCTGTGCCTTCGCACACTTCTCATACCTTTCCCTATATCGCCCTGTTTTCGAGCACCTCCTATACCTTCCCTTATAACACTGCGTTTTCGTGCACCTTTCATATCTTCCCCTATATCGCTGTGTTTTCGCACACCTCTCATAACTTCTCCAATATCGCTGTGTTTTTGTGCACCTCTCATACCTTCCCTAATATCACTGCGTTTTCATGCACATCTCATCACGTCCCCTATATCGCTGTGTATTCACGCACCTCCCATAGCATCCCCTATATCGCTGTGCCTTGCGCACCTCTCATAACTTCCCCTATATCGCTGTCTTTTCGCGCACATCCCATAGATTCACCTTTATCGCTGTGTTATTGCTCACCTCTCATAGATTCCCCTATATCGCTGTGTTTTTGCTCACTTCTCATAGCTTCCACTACATCGACATGTTTTCGCGCACCTCTCATCTCTTCACCTAGATCGCTATGCTTTCGATCCTCTCAATACTTCCCTTATATCGCTGTGTTTTCTCGCACATCTGATACATTCTCCCGTATCGCCGTGTTTTCGCACACCTCTCATAATGTCCCTTATATCGCCGTGTTCTCGCACACCTCTCATAACTTCCCCTATATCACTGTATTTTCGCGCACGTCCCATTGTGTCCCCTATGTCGCTGTGTTTTCGCGCACCTCTCATAGCTTCCCCTATATCGCCCTGTTTTCGTGCACATCCCATAGCTTCCACTATATTGCCCTGCTTTCGCGCACCTCTCATGTATTCCACGACATAGCTGTGTTTTCTGGCACCTCTGATGCATTCCCCTGTAACGCCAAATTTTCGCGCACCTCTCATACTTTCCCCTATATCGCCGTGTTTACGCGCACCTCTCATACCTCCCCCTATATCGCCATGTTTTTATGCACATCTCATACCGTCTCCTATATCGCTGTGTTTTCGCGCACCTCCCATAGCATCCCCTATATCGCTGTGCCTTCGTGCACCTCTCATACCTTCCCCTATATCGCTGTGTTTTCACGCACCTCTCTTAACTTCCCCTATATCGCCATGTTTTCAGGCACCTCTCATGGCTTCCCCAATATTGCCGTGTATTCATGCACATCTCATACCGTCCCCCATATCGCTGTGTTTTCTCGCACCTCTGATACATTCCCCTGTATCGCCGTGGTTTCGCGCACATCCCATAGGTTCCACTATATTGCCCTGTTTTTGCGCACCTCTCATGTCTTCCCCTATATCACGGTGTTTTTGTGCACCTCTCATAGCATCCCCTATATCGCTGTGCCTTCGCGCACTTCTCATAACTTCCCCTATATCGCCCTGTTTTCGCGCACCTCCCATACCTTCCCCAATATCGCTGTTTTTTCATGCACCTCTCATAGCCACCCTTATATCGCTGTGTTTTCACGCACTTCTCATAACTTCTCCTAATTCGCTGTATTTTTGCGCAGTTCTTATACCTTCCCCTATATTGCCGTGTTTTCATGCACATCTCATAACGTCCCCTATATCGCTGTGTATTCGCGCACCTCCCATAGCATCCCTTGTATTGCTGTGCCTTCGCGCAGCTCTCATACCTTCCCCTATATCGCCCCGTTTTTGCGCACCTTCCATACCTTCCCCTATATCGCCTCGTTTTCATGCACCCCTCATACCTCCCTCTATATCGCTGAGTTTTCACGCTCCTCTCATAATTTCTCCTATATCGCCGTATTTTTGCGCACCTCTCATGGCTTCCCCAATATCACCGTGTTTTCATGCACATCTCTTAACGTCCAATATATCGCTGTGTATTCGCGCACCTGCCATAGCATCCTCTACATCGCTGTGCCTTCGCGCACCTCTCATACCTTCCCCTATGTCGCCCTGTTTTCGCACACTTCCCATACCGTCCCCTATATTGCCGTATTTTTGCGCACCTCTCATGGCTTCCACAATATCGCCGTGTTTTCACGCACATCTCATAACGTCTCCTATATCTCTTTGTATTCACGCACCTCACATAGCATCCCCTATATCGCTGTGCCTTTGCTCATCGCACATACCTGCCCGTATATTGCCCTGTTTCCCGTGCACCTCCCATGGCTTCGCCTACATCGCTGTGTTTTTGCGCACCTCTCATACCTTCCCCTATATAGCCCTGTTTTCGCGCAAATCCCAGAACTTCATCTTTATCGCTGTGTTATTGCTTACCTCTCATAGCTTCCCCTATATCGCCGTGTTTTTGCGCACCCCTCATGTCTTCACCTATATCGCTGTGTTTCCGCTCCTCTCATTACTTCCCCTATATCTCTCTGTGTTCTCGCACTTCTGATACAGTTCCCTGTATCAACGTGTTTTCGCGCACCTCTCATAATTTCACCTATATCGCCGTGTTCTCGCACACCTCTCATATCTTCCCCTATATCAGTGTTTTCGCGCACGTCCAATAGCGTCCCCTATATCGCTGTGTTTTCATGCAAATCTCATGTCTTCCCCTATATCACTGTGCTTTCGTCCACCTCCCATACCGTCCCCTATATTGCTGTGCCATCGCACACCTCTCATACCTTTCCCTATATCGCCCTGTTTTCGAGCACCTCCCATAACTTCCCCTATATCGCTGTGTTTTCGTGTACCTCTCATACCTCCCCCTATATCGCTGTGTTTTCACGCACCACTCATAACTTCTCCTATATTGCTGTATTTTTGCGCACCTCTCATAACTTCCCCTATATCGTCGTGTTTTTATGCACATCTCAAAACGTCCCCCATATCGCTGTGTATTCGCGCACCTCCCATAGCATCCCCTATATCGCTGTGCCTTCGCGCACCTCTCATACCTTCCCCTATATCGCCCTGTTTTCGCGCACCTCCGATTCCTTCCGCTATATCGCTGTGTTTTTGTGCACCTGTCATACCTTCCCTAATATCGCTGAGTTTACATACACCTCTCATAATTTCCCCAATATTGCTGTGTATTCGCGTACCTCTCATAGCATCCCCATATCGCTGTGCCTTGCGCTCCTCTCGTAGCTTCCCCTATATCGCTGTGCCTTGCGCACCTCTCATAGCTTCCCCTATATCGCTGTCTTTTCGCGCACATCCCATAGATTCAGCTTTATCACTGTGTTAATCCTCACCCCTCATAGCTTACCCTGTATCGCCGTGTTTTTGCTCACCTGTCATTTCTTCACCTAGATCGCTATGTTTTCGCTCCTCTCAATACTTCCCCTATATGGCTATGTTTTCATGCACATTTCATACCTTCCCCTATATCGCTGTGTTTTCGCACACCTCTCACAACTTCTCCTATATCGCTGTGTTTTTGTGCACCTCTCATACCTTCCCTAATATCGCTGCGTTTTCATGCACCTCTCATAGCATCCCCTATATCGCTGTGCCTTCGCACCTCTCATACATTCCCCAATATCGCTGTGTTTTCGTGCACCCCTCATACCTTCCCTGATATCGCTGTGTTATTCACGCACCTCTCATAAATTCTCCTATATCACTGTATTTTTGTGCAACTCTTATACCTTCCCCTATATTGCCGTATTTTCATGCACATCTCTTAACGTCCCATATATCGCTGTGTATTCGCGCAACTGCCATAGCATCCCCTATATCGCTGTGCCTTCGCGCACCTCTCATACCTTCCCCTATGTCGCCCTGTTTTCGCACACCTCCCATACCGTCCCCTATATCGCTGTATTTTCGCACACCTCTCATGGCTTCCCCAATATCACCGTTTTTTCATGCACATCTCATAACGTCTCCTATATCTCTGTGTATTCACGCACCTCCCATAGCATCCCCTATATCACTGTGCCTTCGCGCATCGCTCATACCTTCCCTTATATCGCCCTTTTTCCCGTGCACCTCCCATGGCTTCGCCTACATCGCTGTGTTTTTCCGCACATCTCATACCTTCCCCTATATCGCCGTGTTTTCGCGCACCTCTCATTTCTTCAACTATATCGCTGTGTTTCCGCTCCTCTCATTACTTCCCCTATATCGCTCTGTGTTCTCGCAATTCTGATACAGTTCCCTGTATCAACGTGTTTTCGCGCAACTCTCATAATTTCACCTATATCGCCGTGTTCTCGCACACCTCTCATATCTTCCCCTATATCACTGTGTTTTCGCGCACGTCCAATAGCGTCCCCTATATCGCTCTGTTTTCACGCACCTCTCATGTCTTCCCCTATATCACTGTGTTTTCGTGTACCTCTCATACCTCCCTTTATATCGCTGCGTTTTCACGCACCTCTCATAACTTCCCCTGTATTGCTGTATTTTTGCGCACCTCTCATAACTTCCCCTATATTGCCGTGTTTTTATGCACATCTCATAACGTCCCCTATATCACTGTGTATTCGTGCACCTCCCATAACATTCCCTATATCGCTCTGCCTTCGCGCACCTCTCATACCTTCCCCTATATCGCCCTGTTTTCGCGCACATCCCATACCTTCCACTATATTGCCCTGTTTCCGCGCACCTCACATGTCTTTCACTACATTGCTGTGTTTTCTGGCACCTCTGATGCATTTCCCTGTAACACCAAGTTTCGCGTACCTTTCATACTTTCCCCTAAATCGCCATGTTTACGTGCACCTCTCATACCTCCCCCTATATCGCCATGTTTTTATGCACATCTCAATACCGTCTCCTATATCGCTGTGCTTTTGCGCACCTCCCATAGCATCCCCTATATCGCTGTGCCTTCGTGCACCTCTCATACCTTCCCCTATTTCGCCCTGTTTTCGCGCACCTCCTATACCTTCCCTTATATCACTGCGTTTTCGTGCACCTTTCATACCTTCCCCTATGTCGCTGTGTTTTCGCACACCTCTCATAACTTCTCCAATATCTCTGTGTTTTTGTGCACCTCTCATACCTTCCCTAATATCACTGCGTTTTAATGCACATCTCATCACGTCCCATATATCGCTGTGTATTCACGCACCTCTCATAGCATCCCCTATATCGCTGTGCCTTCGCACCTCTCATACCTTCCCCAATATCGCTGTGTTTTCGTGCACCCCTCATACCTTCCCTGATATTGCTGTGTTATTCACGCACCTCTCATAACTTGTCCTATATCACTGTATTTTTGTGCAGCTCTTATACCTTCCCCTATATTGCCGTATTTTCATGCACATC
The DNA here is from genome assembly GCF_030028105.1 of Mobula birostris. Lineage (NCBI taxonomy): Eukaryota > Metazoa > Chordata > Chondrichthyes > Myliobatiformes > Myliobatidae > Mobula > Mobula birostris. The sequence continues at coordinate 91,221 of NW_027278622.1, forward strand.
TCTTAATGTCCCATATATCGCTGTGTATTCACGCAACTGCCATAGCATCCCCTATATCGCTGTGCCTTCGTGCACCTCTCATACCTTCCCCTATATCGCCCTGTTTTCGCGCACCTCCTATACTGTCCCTTATATCACTGCGTTTTCGTGCACCTTTCATACCTTCCCCTATATCGCTGTGTTTTCGCACACCTCTCATAACTTCTCCAATATCGCTGTGTTTTTGTGCACCTCTCATACCTTCCCTATTATCACTGCGTTTTCATGCACATCTCATCACGTCCCCAAATCGCTATGTATTCACGCACCTCCCATAGCATCCCCTATATCGCTGTGCCTTGCGCACCTCTCATAACTTCCCCTATATAGCTGTCTTTTCGCGCACATCCCATAGATTCACCTTTATTGCTGCGTTATTGCTCACCTCTCACAGATTCCCCTGTATCGCTGTGTTTTTGCTCACTTCTCATAGCTTCCACTACATCGACATGTTTTCGCGCACCTCTCATGTCTTCACCTAGATCGCTATGTTTTCGATCCTCTCAATACTTCCCTTATATCGCTGTGTTTTCTCGCACATCTGATACATTCTCCCGTATAGCCGTGTTTTCGCACACCTCTCATAATGTCCCCTATTTCGCCGTGTTCTCGCACACCTCTCATAACTTCCCCTATAGCACTGTGTTTTTGCGCATGTCCCATAGCGTCCCCTATATCGCTGTGTTTTCTCGCACCTCTGATACATTCCCCTGTATCGCCGTGGTTTCGCGCACATCCCATAGGTTCCACTATATTGCCCTGTTTTTGCGTACCTCTCATGTCTTCCCCTATATCACGGTGTTTTCGCGCACCTCTCATGTATTCCACTACATAGTTATATTTTCTGGCACCTCTGATGCATTCCCCTGTAACGCCAAGTTTTCGCGCACCTCTCATACTTTCCCCTATGTCGCCGTGTTTACGCGAACCTCTCATACCTCCCCCTATATCGCCATGTTTCTATGCACAACTCATACGGTCTCCTATATCGCTGTGTTTTCGCGCACCTCCCATAGCATCCCCTATATCGCTGTGCCTTCGTGAACCTCTCATACTTTCCCCTATATCGCTGTGTTTTCAGGCACCTCTCATGGCTTCCCCAATATCGCCGTGTATTCATGCACATCTCATACCGTCCCCTATATCGCTGTTTTTTGGCGCACCTCCCATAGCTTCTCCTACATCACTGTTTTCGCGCACATTCCATAGCTTCACCTTGATCGCTGTGTTATTGCTCACCTCTCATAGCTTACCCTATAACGCCGTGTTTTCGCGCACCTGGCATGTCTTCACCTATATCGCTATGTTTTCGCTCCTATCATTAATTCCCCTATATCGCTGTGTTTTCTCGCACCTCTGATACATTCTCCTGTATTGCGCACCTGTTACAATTTCCCCTATATCGCCGTGTTCTCGCACACCTCTCATACCGTCCCCTATATCACTGTTTTTTTGCGCATGTCCCATAGCGTCCCCTATATCGCTGTGTTTTCTCGCACCTCTGATACATTCCCCTGTATCGCCGTGGTTTTGCGCACATCCCATAGGTTCCACTATATTGTCCTGTTTTTGCGCACCTCTCATAACTTCCCCTATATCGCCCTGTTTTCGCGCACCTCCCATACCTTCCCCAATATCGCTGTGTTTTCGTGCACCTCTCATAGCCACCCTTATATCGCTGTGTTTTCACGCACTTCTCATAACTTCTCCTATATCACTGTATTTTTGCGCAGCTCTTATACCTTCCCCTATATTGCCGTGTTTTCATGCACATCTCATAACGTCCTCTATATCACTGTATATTCGCGCACCTCCCATAGTTTCCCTTATATCGCTGTGCTTTCGCGCACCTCTCATACCTTCCCAAATATCGCCCTGTTTTCGCGCACCTCCCATTCCTTCACCTATATCGCTGTTTTCGTGCACCTCGCATGCATTCCCATTTACCGCTGTGTTTTTGCACACCTCTCATACCTTCCCCAATATCACCATGTTTTCATGCACATCTCATAACGTCCCCAATATCGCTGGGTTTTCACGCATCTCTCATAACTTCCTCTCTATCGCACTGTTTTCGCGCTCCTCTAATACCTTCCCATATATCACTGTGTTTTCACGCAACTCTCATACATTCCCCTATATCGCTGTGTTTTTGCACACCTCTCATGGATTCCCGACTATCGCCGTGTATTCATGCACATCTCATACCCTCCCCTATATCGCTGTGCTTTCGCGCATTCCCATAGCTTCCCCTATATCACTGTGTTTTCGCGCACCTCTCATACCTTCCCCTATATCGATGTATTTTTGTGCACATCTCATAACTTTCCCCATATTGATGTGTTTTCATGCACATCTCATAACGTCCCCTATATCGCTCTGTATTTGCGCACCTCCCATAGCATCCCTTGTATTGCTGTGCCTTCGCGCACCTCTCATACCTTCCCCTATATCGCCCTGTTTTCGCGCATCTTCCATACCTTCCACTATATCGCTGTGTTTTCACGCACCTCTCATAATTTCTCCTATATCGCCGTATTTTTGCACACCTCTCATGAATTCCCCAATATCGCCGTGTTTTAATGCACATCTCTTAACGTCCCATATATCGCTGTGTATTCGCGCAGCTGCCATAGCATCCCCTATATCGCTGTGCCTTCGCGCACCTCTCATACCTTCCCCTACGTCGCCCTGTGTTCGCACTCCTCCCATACCGTCCCCTATATCGCTGTATTTTCGCACACCTCTCATGGCTTCCCCAATATGGCCGTATTTTCATGCACATCTCCTAACATCTCCTATATGTCTGTGTATTCAAGCACCTCCCATAGCATCCTCTATATCGCGGTGCCTTCGCGCACCGCTCATACCTTCCTCTATATCGCCCTGTTTCCCGCGCACCTCCCATGGCTTCGCATACATCGCTGTGTTTTTGCACACCTCTCATGTCTTCCCCTATATCGCCGTGTTTTTGCGCACCTCTGATACATTCCCCTGTATCGCCGTGGTTTTGCGCACATCCCATAGGTTCCACTATATTGCCCTGTTTTTGCGCACCTCTCATGTCTTCCCCATATATCACGGTCTTTTCGCGCACCTCTCATAGCATCCCCTATATCGCCCTGTTTTCGTGCACATCCCATAGCTTCCACTATATCGCCCTGTTTTCGCGCACCTCCCATACCTTCCATAATATCGCTGTGTTTTCGTGCACCTCTCATAGCTACCATTATATCGCTGTGTTTTCACGCACCTCTCATAACTTCTCCTATATCACTGTATTTTTGCGCAGCTCTTATACCTTCCCCTATATTGCCGAGTTTTCATGCACATCTCATAACGTCCCCTATATCGCTGTGTATTCGCGCACATCCCATAGCATCCTTTATATTGCTCTGCCTTCGCGTACCTCTCATACCTTCCCCTATATCGCCCTGTTTTCGCGCACCTTCCATACCTTCCCCTATTTCGCTGTGTTTTCATGCACCTCTCATACCTCCCCCTATATCGCTGTGTTTTCACACACCTCTCATAACTTCTCCTATATCGCTGTGTTTTTGTGCACCTCTTATACCTTCCCTAATATCACTGCGTTTTCATGCACATCTCATCACGTCCCCTATACTTCCGTGTTTTCGTGCACCTCTCATACCTCCCCCTATATCGCTGTGCCTTGCGCACCTCTCATACCTTCCCCTCTATCGCTGTCTTTTCGCGCACATCCCATAGATTCACCTTTAGCGCTGTGTTATTGCTCACCCCTCATAGCTTCCCCTATATCGCCGTGTTGTTATGCACATCTCATAATGTCCTCTATATCGCTGTATATTCGCGCACCTCCCATAGCTTCCCTTATATGGCTGTGCTTTCGCGCACCTCTCATACCTTCCCAAATATCGCCCTGTTTTCGCGCACCTCCCATTCCTTCACCTGTATCGCTGTTTTCGTGCACCTCTCATGCATTCCCGTATACCGCTGTGTTTTTGCACACCTCTCATACCTTCCCCAATATCACTGCGTTTTCATGCACATCTCATCACGTCCCCTATATCGCTGTGTATTCACGCACCTCCCATAGCATCCCCTATATCGCTGTGCCTTGCGCACCTCTCATAACTTCCCCTATATCACTGCGTTTTCATGCACATCTCATCACGTCCCCTATATCGCTGTGTATTCACGCACCTCCCATAGCATCCCCTATATCGCTGTGCCTTGCGCACCTCTCATAACTTCCCCTATATCGCTGTCTTTTCACGCACATCCCATAGATTCAACTTTATCGCTGTGTTATTGCTCACCTCTCATAGATTCCCCTATATCGCTGTTTTTGTTCACTTCTCATAGCTTCCACTACATCGACATGTTTTCGCGCACCTCTCATGTCTTCACCTAGATCGCTATGTTTTCGATCCTCTTAATACTTCCCTTATATCGCTGTGTTTTCTCGCACATCTGATACATTCTCCCGTATCGCCGTGTTTTCGCACACCTCTCATAATGTCCCCTATATCGCCGTGTGCTCGCACACCTCTCATAACTTCCCCTATAGCACTGTGTTTTTGCGCATGTCCCATAGCGTCCCCTATATCGCTGTGTTTTCTCGCACCTCTGATACATTCCCCTGTATCGCCGTGGTTTCGCGCACATCCCATAGGTTCCACTATATTGCCCTGTTTTTGCACACCTCTCATGTCTTCCCCTATATCACGGTGTTTTCGCGCACCTCTCATAGCATCCCCTATATCGCCCTGTTTTCGTGCACATCCCATAGCTTCCACTATATTGCCCTGCTTTCGCGCACCTCTCATACTTTCCCCTATGTCGCCGTGTTTACGCGAACCTCTCATACCTCCCCCTATATCGCCATGTTTCTATGCACAACTCATACCGTCTCCTATATCGCTGTATTTTCGCGCACCTCCCATAGCATCCCCTATATCGCTGTGCCTTCGGGAACCTCTCATACCTTCCCCTATATCGCCGTGTTTTCAGGCACCTCTCATGGCTTCCCCAATATCGCCGTGTATTCATGCACATCTCATACCGTCCCCTATATCGCTGTGTTTTGGCGCACCTCCCATAGCTTCACCTACATCGCTGTTTTCGCGCACATCCCATAGCTTCACCTTGATCGCTGTGTTATTGCTCACCTCTCATAGCTTACCCTATAACGCCGTGTTTTCGCGCACCTGGCATGTCTTCACCTATATCGCTATGTTTTCGCTCCGATCATTAATTCCCCTATATCGCTGTGTTTTCTCGCACCTCTGATACATTCTCCTGTATTGCGATGTTTTCGCGCACCTGTTACAATTTCCTCTATATCGCCATGTTCTCGCACACCTCTCATACCGTCCCCTATATCACTGTTTTTTTGCGCATGTCCCATAGCGTCCCCTATATCGCTGTGTTTTCTCGCACCTCTGAGACATTCCCCTGTATCGCCGTGGTTTCGCGCACATCCCATAGGTTCCACTATATTGCCCTGTTTTTGCGCACCTCTCATGTCTTCCCTTATATCACGGTGTTTTCGCGCACCTCTCATAGCATCCCCTATATCGCTGTGCCTTCGCGCACCTCTCATACCTTCCCCTACGTCGCCCTGTTTTCGCACTCCTCCCATACCGTCCCCTATATCGCTGTATTCTCGCACACCTCTCATGGCTTCCCCAATATCGTCGTATTTTCATGCACATCTCATAACGTCTCCTATATGTCTGTGTATTCAAGCACCTCCCATAGCATCCTCTATATCGCTGTGCCTTCGCGCACCGCTCATACCTTCCCCTATATCGCTGTGTTTTCTCGCACCTCTGATACATTCCCCTGTATCGCCGTGGTTTCGCGCACATCCCATAGGTTCCACTATATTGCCCTGTTTTTGCGCACCTCTCATGTCTTCCCCTATATCACGGTGTTTTCGCGCACCTCTCATAGCATCCCCTATATCGCTGTGCCTTCGCGCACCTCTCATACCTTCCCCTACGTCGCCCTGTTTTCGCACTCCTCCCATACCGTCCCCTATATCGCTGTATTCTCGCACACCTCTCATGGCTTCCCCAATATCGTCGTATTTTCATGCACATCTCATAACGTCTCCTATATGTCTGTGTATCCAAGCACCTCCCATAGCATCCTCTATATCGCTGTGCCTTCGCGCACCGCTCATACCTTCCTCTATATCGCCCTGTTTCCCGCGCACCTCCCATGGCTTCGCATACATCGCTGTGTTTTTGCGCACCTCTCATATCTTCCCCTATATCGCCCTGTTTTCACGCACATCCCATAACTTCAACTTTATCGCTGTGTTATTGCTTACCACTCATAGCTTCCCCTATATCGCCGTGTTTTCGCGCACCTCTGATACATTCCCCTGTATCGCCGTGGTTTCGCTCACATCCCATAGGTTCCACTATATTGCCCTGTTTTGCGCACCTCTCATGTTTTCCCCATATATCACGGTGTTTTCGCGCACCTCTCATAGCATCGCCTATATCGCCCTGTTTTCGTGCACATCCATAGCTTCCACTATATCGCCCTGTTTTCGCGCACCTCCCATACCTTCCCCAATATCGCTGTGTTTTCGTGCACCTCTCATAGCTACCATTATATCGCTGTGTTTTCACACACCTCTCATAACTTCTCCTATATCACTGTATTTTGGCGCAGCTCTTATACCTTCCCCTATATTGCCCTGTTTTCATGCGAATCTCATAACGTCCCCTATATCACTGTGTATTCGTGCACCTCCCATAAAGTCCCCTATATCGCTGTGTTTTCGCACACCTCTCATACCTTCCCCTATATCGCCCTGTTTTCGCGCACCTTCCATAGCTTCCACTATATTGCCCTGTTTTCGCGCACCTCTCGTAGCTTCCCCTATATCGCTGTGCCTTGCGCACTTCTCATACCTTCCCCTATATCGCTGGGTTTTCACACACCTCTCACAACTTCTCCTATATCGCTGTGATTTTGTGCACCTCTCATACCTTCCCTGATATCGCTGCGTTTTCATGCACATCTCATCACGTCCCATATATCGCTATGTATTCACGCACCTCTCATAGCATCCCTTATATCGCTGTGCCTTCGCACCTCTCATACCTTCCCCAATATCGCTGTTTTTTCGTGCACCCCTCATACCTTCCCTGATATCGCTGTGTTGTTATTCACGCACCTCTCATAACTTCTCCTATGTCACTGTATTTTTGTGCAACTCTTATACCTTCCCCTATATTGCCGTATTTTCATGCACATCTCTTAACGTCCATATATCGCTGTGTATTCGCGCAACTGCCATAGCATCCCCTATATCACTGTGCCTTCGCGCACCTCTCATACCTTCCCCTATGTCGCCCTGTTTTCGCACACCTCCCATACCGTCCCCTATATCGCTTTATTTTCGCACACCTCTCATGGCTTCCCCAATATCACCGTTTTTTCATGCACATCTCATAACGTCTCCTATATCTCTGTGTATTCACGCACCTCCCATAGCATCCCCTATATCGCTGTGCCTTCACGCATCGCTCATACCTTCCCTTATATCGCCCTGTTTCCCGTGCACCTCCCATGGCTTCGCCTACATCGCTGTGTTTTTCCGCACATCTCATACCTTCCCCTATATCGCCGTGTTTTCGCGCACCTCTCATTTCTTCACCTATATCGCTGTGTTTCCGCTCCTCTCATTACTTCCCCTATATCGCTCTGTGTTCTCGCACTTCTGATACAGTTCCCTGTATCAACGTGTTTTCGCGCAACTCTCATAATTTCACCTATATCGCCGTGTTCTCGCACACCTCTCATATCTTCCCCTATATCACTGTGTTTTCGCGCACGTTCAATAGCGTCCCCTATATCGCTCTGTTTTCACGCACCTCTCATAGCTTCCCCTATATTGCTGTCTTTTCACGCTCATCTTATAGCTTCACCTTTATCGCTGTGGTATTGCTCACCTCCCATAGCTTCCCCTATATTGCCTTGTTTTCACGCAATTCTCATATCTTCACCTATATCGCTGTGTTTCCGCTCCTCTCATTACTTCCCCTATATCGCTCTGTGTTCTCACACCTCTGATACATTCCCCTGTTTCTCCGTGTTCTCGCACACTTTTCATATATTCCCCTATATCAATGTGTTCTGGCGCGCGTCCAATAGCGCCCCCTATATCGCTGTGTTTTCGCGCACCTCTCATACCTCCCCCTATATCACCCTGTTTTCGCGCACCTCCCATAGCATCCTCTATATTGCTGTGTTTTCACGCACCTCTCATAACTTCTCCTACATTGCTGTATTTTTGCACGCCTCACATAACTTCTTCTATATGGCTGTGTTTTTATGCACATCTCATAACGTCCCCTATATCGCTGTGTATTCACGCACCTCTCATAACTTCTCTTACATTGCTGCATTTTTGCGCACCTCTCATAACTTCCCCTATATCGCTGTGTTTTTGTGCACGTCCCATAGCGTCCCCTATATCGCTGTGTTTTCGCGCACCTCTCATACCTTCCCCTATATCGCCCTGTTTTCGCGCACATCCCATAGCTTCCACTATATTGCTCTGTTTTCGCGGAACTCTCATGTCTTCTCCTACATCACTGTGTTTTCTCGCACTTCAGATGCATTCCCATGTAACGCCAAGTTTTCGCGCACCTCTCATACTTTCCCCTATATCGCCGTGTTTTCGTGTACCTCTCATAGCTTCCCCTATATCACCATGTTTTCATACACATCTCATACCATCCCCTATATCGCTGTGCGCTCGCGCACCTCTCATACCTTCCCCTATATCGCTGTGCTTTCACACACCTCTCATACCTTCCCCTATATTGTTGTGTTTTCACGCACCTCTCATAACTTCTCTTACATTGCTGTATTTTTGCGCACCTCTCATACCTTCCCCTATATCGCCCTGTTTTCGCGTACATCCCATAGCTTCCACTATATTGCTCTGTTTTCGCGGAACTCTCATGTCTTCTCCTACATCACTGTGTTTTCTCGCACTTCTGATGCATTCCAATGTAACGCCAAGTTTTCGCGCACCTCTCATACTTTCCCCTATATCGCCGTGTTTTCGCGTACCTCTCATAGCTTCCCCTATATCACCATGTTTTCATACACATCTCATACCGTCCCCTATGTCGCTGTGCGCTCGCGCACCTCTCATACCTTCCCCTATATCGCCGTTTTCACGCACCTCCCATTCCTTCCCCTATATCGCTGTGCTTTCACACACCTCTCATACCTTCCCCTATATCGTTGTGTTTTCACGCACCTGTCATAACTTCTCTTACATTGCTGTATTTTTGCGCACCTCTCATAACTTCCCCTATATCACCATGTTTTTGCGTACCTCTCATAGCTTCCCCTATATCACCGTGTTTTCATACACATCTCATACCGTCACCTATATCACTGTGTTTTCGCGCACATCCCATAGCATCCCCTATATCGCTGTGTCTTCGTGCACCTCTCATACCTTCCCCTATATCGCTGTGTTTCCACGCACCTCTCATGGCTTCCCCAATATCGCCATGTATTCGTGCTCGTCTCATACCGTCTCCTATATCGCTGTGTTTTCGTGCACCTCTTATAATTTCCCCATATCGCCGTGTTCTCGCAGACCTCTCATGCCTTCCCCTATATCACTGTTTTCGCGCAAGTCCCATAGCGTCCCCAATATCGCTGTGTTTTCTCGCAACTCTGATGCATTACCCTGTATCTCTGTGTTGTCGCGCACATCCCATAGCTTCCACTATATTGCCCTGTTTTTGCGCACCTCTCATGTCTTCCCCTATTTCACTGTGTTTTCGCGCACCTCCCATAGCATCCCCTATATTGCTGTGCCTTCGAGCACCTCTCATACCTTCCCCTATATCGCCCTGTTTTCGCGCACCTCCCATACATTCTCCCATATCGCTGTGTTTTCGTGCACCTCTCATACCTCCCCCTATATCGTTGTGTTTTCACGCACCTCTCATAACTTCTCCTCTATCGCTGTATTTTTGTGCATCTCTCATGGCTTCCCCAATATCGCCGTGTTTTCATGCACATCTCTTAACGTCCCCTATATCGCTGGGTTTTCACGCACCTCTCATAACTTCCACTATATCACTCTGTTTTAGTACTCCTCTCATACCTTCCCCTGTATCGCTGTGTTTTCGCGCACCTCTCATACCTTCCCCTATATCGTTGTCTTTTCGCGCACATCCCATAGCTTCACCTTTATCGCTGTGTTATTGCTCACCTCTCATAGATTCCCCTATATCGCCGTGTTTTTGCTCACCTCTCATAGCTTCCCCTATATCGCCGTGTTTTCGCGCACCTCTCATGTCTTCACCGAGATCGCTATGTTTTCGCTCTTCTCATTAATTCTCCTGTATCGCCGTGTTTTCGCGCACCTCTCATAATTTCGCCTATATCGCCGTGTTCTCACACACGTGTCATACCATCCCCTATATCACTGTGTTTTCGCGCACGTCCCATAGCTTCCACTACATTGCCCAGTTTTCACGCACCTCTCATGTCTTCCCCTATATCGCTGTGTTTTCACGCACGTCCCATAGCTTCCACTACATTGCCCAGTTTTCACGCACCTCTCACGTCTTCCCCTATATTGCTGTGTTTTCTCACACATCTGATGCATTCCCCTATAACGCCAAGTTTTCGCACACCTCTCCTACTTTCCCCTATATCGCTGTGTTCTCGCCCAGCTCGCATACCTTCCCGTATATCACTGTGTTTTCACGCACGTCCCATGGAGTCCCCTATATTGCTGTGTTTTCGCGCAGCTCTCATACCATCTCCTATATCACCCTGTTTTCATGCACATCCCATAGCTCTCACAATATTGCCCTGTTTTCGTGCACCTCTCATGTCTCCCCTATATCGCTGTGTTTTTGCTTCTCTCATAACTTCCCCTATATCGCTGTGTTTTCTCACACCTGTGATGCATTCCCCTGTATCGCCGTGTTTTTGCGCACCTCTCATACTTTCCCCTATATCGCCGTGTTTTCACGCATCTCTCATTTCTTCCCCGATATCTCCGTGTTTTCATGCACATCTCATACCGTCCCTTATATCACTGTGCCTTCGCGCACCTCTCATACCTTCCCCTATATCGCTGTGTTTTCGTGCACCTCTCATACCTTCACACCTTCCCCTATATCGCTGTGTTTTCACTCAACTCTCATAACTTCTCATATATCGCCGTGTTTTCGCGGACCTCTCATAATTTCTCCTATATAGCCATGTTCTTGCACACCTCTCGTACCTTCCACTATATCACTGCGTTTTTGCGCACGTCCCATAGCATCCCCTGTATCGCTGTGTTTTCGGGCACCTCTCATACTTTTCCCTGTATCGCCATGTTTTCGCGCATATCCCATAGCTTCCACTATATAGCCCTGTTTTCGAGCACCTCTCATGTCTTCCCCTATACCACTGTGTTTTCGCGCACCTCTCATACCTCCCCCAATATCGCCATGTTTTTATGCACATCTCATACCGTCTCCTATATCGCTGTGTTTTTGCGCACCTCCGATAGCATCCCATATATCGCTGTTCCTTCGAGCACCTCTCATACCTTCCCTATATCGCCCTGTTTTCGCGCACCTCCTATACCTTCCCTTATATCACTGCGTTTTCGTGCACCTTTCATACCTTCCCCTATATTGCTGTATTTTCACACACCTCTCATAACTTCTCCTATATCGCTGTGTTTTTGTGCACCTCTCATACCTTCCCTAATATCACTGCGTTTTCATGCACATCTCATCACGTCCCCTATATCGCTGTGTATTCACGTACCTCCCATAGCATCCCCTATATGGCTGTGCCTTGCGCACCTCTCATAGCTTCCCCTATATCGCTGTCTTTTCGTGCACATCCCATAGATTCACCTTTATCGCTGTGTTATTGCTCACCTCTCATAGCTTCCCCTGTATCGCCGTGTTTTTGCTCACCTCTCATAGCTTCCCCTGTATCGCCGTGTTTTTGCCCACCTCTCATAGCTTCCCCTATATCGCCATGTTTTCGCGCACCTCTCATGTCTTCACCTAGATCGCTGTTTTCGATCCTCTCAATACTTCCCCTATATCGCTGTGTTTTCTCGCACATCTGATACATTCTCCCGTATCGCCGTGTTTTCGCACATCTCTCATAATTTACCCTATATCGCCGTGTTCTCGCACACCTCTCATAACTTCCCCTATATCACTGTGTTTTCACGCACGTCCCATTGCGTCTCCTATATCGCTGTGTTTTCGCGCACCTCTCATAGCTTCCCCTATATCGCCCTGTTTTCATACACATCCCATAGCTTCCACTATATTGCCCTGTTTTAGCGCACCTCTCATGTATTCCACTACATAGCTGTGTTTTCTGGTGCCTCTGATGCATTCCCCTGTAACGCCAAGTTTTCACGCACCTCTCATTCTTTCCCCTATATCGCCGTGTTTACGCGCACCTCTCATACCTCCCCCTATATCGCCATGTTTTTATGCACATCTCATACCGTCTCTTATATCGCTGTGTGTTCGCGCACCTCCCATAGCATCCCTTATATTGCTGTGCCTTCGCGCACATCTCATACCTTCCCCTACGTCGCCCTGTTTTCGCACACCTCCCATACCGTCCCCTATATCGCTGTGTATTCGTGCACCTGTAATACCTTCCCCTATATCTCTGTGTTTTCACACACTTCTCATAACTTCTCCTATATCGCTGTGTTTTCTTTTACCTTTCATACCTTCCCTTATATCGCTGTGTTTTCACACACCTCTCATAACTTCTCCTATATCACAGTGTTTTTGTGAACCTCTCATACCTTCGCTAATATCGCTGTTTTCATGCACATCTCATCACGTCCCCTATATCTCTGCGTATTCGCGCTCCTCCCATAGCATCCCCTATATCACTGTGCCTTGCGCACCTCTCATACCTTCCCCTATATCGCTGTCATTTTGCGCACATCCCATAGATTCATCTCTATCGCTGTGTTATTGCTCACCTCTCATAGCTTCCCCTGTATTGCCGTGTTTTTGCTCACGTCTCATGTCTTCACCTAGATCGCTATGTTTTCGCTCCTCTCAATACTTCCCCTATATCGCTGTGTTTTCTCGCACAATTGATACGTTCTCCCGTATCGCCGTGTTTTTACATCTCTCATAATTTCCCCTATATCGCCGTGTTCTCGCACACCTGTTATACCTTCCCCTATATCACTGTGTTTTCGCGCACGTTCCATAGCGTCCCCTATATTACTGTGTTTTCGCGCACCTCTCATACCTTCCCCTATATCGCCCTGTTTTCGCGCACATCCCATACCTTCCACTATATTGCCCTGTTTTCGCGCACCTCTCATGTCTTCCACTACATCGCTGTGTTTTCTGGCACCTCCGATGCATTCCCCTGTAACGCCAAGTTTTCGCGCACCTCTCATACTTTCCCCTATATCGCCGTATTTACGCGCACCTCTCATACCTCCCCCTAAATCGCCATGTTTTTATGCACATCTCATACCGTCTCCTATATCGCTGTGTTTTCGCGCACCTCCCATAGCATCCCCTATATCGCTGTGCCTTCGTGCTCCTCTCATACCTTCCCTTATATCGCCCAGTTTTCGCGCACCTTCTATACCTTCCCTTATATCGCTGCGTTTTCGTGCACCTCTCATACCTTCCCCTATATTGCCCTGTTTTCGCACACTTCCTATACCTTCCCTTATATCACTGCGTTTTCGTGCACCTCTCATAGCTTCCCCTATATGGCTGTGTTTTCATGCACATCTCATAACGTCCCCTATATCGCTGTGTATTCGTGCACCTCCCATTCCTTCCCGTATATATCTCTGTGTTTTCGTGCACCTTTCATACCTTCCCCTATATCGCTGTGTTTTCGCACACCTCTCATAACTTCTCCTATATCGCTGTGTTTTTGTGCACCTCTCATACCTTCCCTAATATCGCTGCGTTTTCATGCACATCTCATCACGTCCCCTATATCACTGTGTATTCACGCACCTCCCATAGCATCCCCTATATCGCTGTGCCTTGAGCACCTCTCATTGCTTCCCCTATATCACTGTCTTTTCGCTCACATCCCATAGATTCACCTTTATCGCTGTGTTATTGCTCACCTCTCATAGCTTCCCCTATATCGCCGTGTTTTCGCGCACCTCTCATGTCTTCACCTAGATCGCTATGTTTTCGCTCCTCTCAATACTTCCTCTATATCGCTGTGCTTTCTCGCACATCTGATACATTCTCCCGTATCGCTGTGTTTTCGCACACTTCACTTAATTTCCCCGATATTGCCGTGTTCTCGCACACCTCTCCTTTACTTTACCCTATATCGCCCTGTTTTCATGCACATCGCATAGCTTCCACTACATTGCCCTGTTTTCGCGCACCTCTCATGTATTCCACTACATCGCTGTGTTTTCTGGCACCTCTGATGCATTCCCCTGTAACGCCAACTTTTTGTGCACCTCTCATACTTTCCCCTATCTCGACGTGTTCTTGCACATCTCTCATACCTTCCCCTTTATCACTGTGTTTTCGCTCACGTCCCATAGCGTCCACTATATCGCTGTGCTTTCACGCACCTCTCATGTCTTCCCCTACATCGCTGTGTTTTCTCGCACCTCTGATGAATTCCCCTGTAACGCCAAGTTTTCGGGCACCTCTCATACTTTCTCCTATATCACCGTGTTTTAGCGCACCTCTCATAGCTTCCCATATATCGCCGTGTTTTCATACACATCTCATACCGTCCCCTATATCACTGTGTTTTCGCGCACCTCCCATAGCATCTTCTATATCGCTGTGCCTTCGTGCACCTCTCATACCTTCCCCTATATCGCTGTGTTTTCATGCACATTCCATAGCTTCCATTATATTGCCCTATTTTTGTGCACCTCTCATGTCTTCCCCTATATCACTGTGTTTTCGCGCACCTCCCGTAGCATCGCCTATATTGCTGTGCCTTCATGCACCTCTCATACCTTCCCCTATATCGCCATGTTTTCGTGCACCTCTCCTACCTCCCCCAATATCGCTGTGTTTTCATGCCCCTCTCATAACTTCTCCCATATCGCTGTATTTTTGTGCTCCTCTCGTGGCTTCCCCAATATCGCCGCGTTTTCATGCACGTCTCTTAATGTCCCCTATATCGCTGGGTATTCGTGCACCTCCCATAGCGTCCCCTATATCGCTGTGCTGTCGCTCACCTCTCATATCTATGCATATATCGCCTTGTTTTCGCACACCTCCCATACCTTCCCCTATATCGGTGTCTTTTCACACACCTCTCATGGCTTCCCCAATATCGCCATATTTTCATGCACATCTCATAACGTCCCCTATATCGCTGTGTATTCACGCTCCTCCCATAGAATCCCCTATATCGCTGTTTCTTCGTGCACCTCTCATACCTTCCCCAATATCGCCCTGTTTTCGCACACCTCTCATGGCTTCGCCTACATCGCTGTGTTTTCGCACACCTCTCATAGCTTCCCCTATATTGCTGTCTTTTCACGCTCATCTCATAGCTTCACCTTTATCGCTGTGGTATTGCTCACCTCCCATAGCTTCCCCTATATTGCCATGTTTTCACGCAATTCTCATATCTTCACCTATATCGCTGTGTTTCCGCTCCTCTCATTACTTTCCCTATATCGCTCTGTGTTCTCGCACCTCTGATACATTCCCCTGTTTCTCCGTGTTCTCGCACACTTTTCATATCTTCCCCTATATCAATGTGTTCTGGCGCGCGTCCAATAGCTCCCCCTATATCGCTGTGCTTTCGCGCACCTCTCATTCCTCCCCCTATATCGCCCTGTTTTCGCGCACCTCCCATAGCATCCCCTATATTGCTGTGTTTTCACGCACCTCTCATAACTTCTCCTACATTGCTGTATTTTTGCACACCTCACATAACTTCTTCTATATGGCTGTGTTTTTATGCACATCTCATAATGTCCCCTATATCGCTGTGTATTCACGCACCTCCCATAGCATCCCCTATATCGCTGTGCGCTCGGGCACCTCTCATACCTTCCCCTATATCGCCGTTTTCACGCACCTCCCATTCCTTCCCCTATATCGCTGTGCTTTCACACACCTCTCATAATTTCTCCTATATCGCAGTGTTTTTGTGCACCTCTCATACCTTCCCCTATATCGTTGTGTTTTCACGCACCTCTCATACCTTCCCCTATATCGCCCTGTTTTCACGCACATCCCATAGCTTCCACTATATTGCTCTGTTTTCGCGGAACTCTCATGTCTTCTCCTACATCACTGTGTTTTCTCGCACTTCTGATGCATTCCCATGTAACGCCAAGTTTTCGCGCACCTCTCATACCTTCCCCTATATCGCTGTGTTTTCGTGCACCTCTCATAGCTTCCCCTATATCACCATGTTTTCATACACATCTCATACCGTCCCCTATATCACTGTGTTTTCGCGCACCTCCCATAGCAGCCCCTATATCGCTGTACCTTCGTGCACCTCTCACACCTTCCCCAATATCGCCCTGTTTTTGCGCACCTCCTATACTTTCCCCTATATCGCTGTGTTTTCACGCATCTCTCATGGCTTCCTCAATATCGCAGTGTATTCATGCACGTCTCATACCGTCCCCTATATCGCTGTGTTTTCGCACACCTCCCATAGCTTCGCCTACATCGCTGTTTTCGCACACCTCTCATACCTTCCCCTATATCGCTGTCTTTTCGCGCACATCCCATAGCTTCACCTTGATCGCTGTGTTATTGCTCATCTCTCATAACTTCCCCTATATTGCCGTTTTTTCGCACACCTCGCATGTCTTCACCTATATCGCTATGTTTTCGCTCCAATCATTACTTCCCCTATATCGGTGTTTTCTCGCACCTCTGAAACATTCCCCTGTATCACCATGTTTTCGCACACCTTTTATAATTTCCCCTATATCGCTGTGTTCTCACAGACCTCTCATACCTTCCCCTATATCACTGTGTTTTTGCGCACGTCCCATAGCGTCCCCTATATCGCTGTGTTTTCTCGCACCTCTGATGCATTCCCTTGTATTGCCGTTTTCGCGCACTTCCCATACATTCCCCTATATAGCAGTGCCTTCGCCAACTCTCTTGCCTTCCCCTATATCGCCCTGTTTTCGCGCACTTCACATACATTCCCCTATATCGCTGTGTTTTCATGCACCTCCCATAGCATCCCCTATATTGCTGTGCCTTCGCGCACCCCTCTTACCTTCCCCTATATAGCCCTGTTTTCACGCACCCCCCATACATTCCCCTATATCGCTGTGTTTTCGTGCACCTCTCATTACTCCCCCTATGTCGCTTTGTTTTCACGCACCTCTCATAACTTCTCCTATATCGCTGTATTTTGTGCACCTCTCATGGCTTCCCCAATATAGCCGTGTTTTCATGCACATCTCTTAACGTCCCCTATATCGCTGTGTATTCGTGCACCTCCCATAAAGTCCCCTATATCGCTGTGTTTTCGCACACCTCTCATACCTTCCCCTATATCGCCCTGTTTTCGCGCACCTTCCATAGCTTCCACTATATTGCCCTGTTTTCGCGCACCTCTCGTAGCTTCCCCTATATCGCTGTGCCTTGCGCACCTCTCATAGCTTCCCCTATATCGCTGTGCCTTGCGCACCTCTCATAGCTTCCCCTATATCGCTGTGCCTTGCGCACCTCTCATAGCTTCCCCTATATCGCTGTCTTTTCGTGCACATCCCATAGATTCAGCTTTATCACTGTGTTAATCCTCACCCCTCATAGCTTCCCCTGTATCGCCGTGTTTTTGCTCACCTGTCATTTCTTCACCTAGATCGCTATGTTTTCGCTCCTCTCAATACTTCCCCATATGGCTGTGTTTTCATGCACATTTCATACCTTCCCCTATATCGCTGTGTTTTCGCACACCTCTCACAACTTCTCCTATATCGCTGTGTTTTTGTGCACCTCTCATACCTTCCCTGATATCGCTGCGTTTTCATGCACATCTCATCACGTCCCATATATCGCTATGTATTCACGCACCTCTCATAGCATCCCTTATATCGCTGTGCCTTCGCACCTCTCATACCTTCCCCAATATCGCTGTTTTTTCGTGCACCCCTCATACCTTCCCTGATATCGCTGTGTTATTCACGCACCTCTCATAACTTCTCCTATATCACTGTATTTTTGTGCAACTCTTATACCTTCCCCTATATTGCCGTATTTTCATGCACATCTCTTAACGTCCATATATCGCTGTGTATTCGCGCAACTGCCATAGCATCCCCTATATCACTGTGCCTTCGCGCACCTCTCATACCTTCCCCTATGTCGCCCTGTTTTCGCACACCTCCCATACCGTCCCCTATATCGCTTTATTTTCGCACACCTCTCATGGCTTCCCCAATATCACCGTTTTTTCATGCACATCTCATAACGTCTCCTATATCTCTGTGTATTCACGCACCTCCCATAGCATCCCCTATATCGCTGTGCCTTCACGCATCGCTCATACCTTCCCTTATATCGCCCTGTTTCCCGTGCACCTCCCATGGCTTCGCCTACGTCGCTGTGTTTTTCCGCACATCTCATACCTTCCCCTATATCGCCGTGTTTTCGGCACCTCTCATTTCTTCACCTATATCGCTGTGTTTCCGCTCCTCTCATTACTTCCCCTATATCGCTCTGTGTTCTCGCACTTCTGATACAGTTCCCTGTATCAACGTGTTTTCGCGCAACTCTCTTAATTTCACCTATATCGCCGTGTTCTCGCACACCTCTCATATCTTCCCCTATATCACTGTGTTTTCGCGCACGTCCAATAGCGTCCCCTATATCGCTCTGTTTTCACGCACCTCTCATAACTTCCCCTGTATTGCTGTATTTTTGCGCACCTCTCATAACTTCCCCTATATTGCCGTGTTTTTATGCACATCTCATAACGTCCCCTATATCACTGTGTATTCGTGCACCTCCCATAGCATCCCCAATATCGCTGTGCCTTCGCGCACCTCTCATACCTTCCCCTATATCTCCCTGTTTTCGCGCACATCCCATACCTTCCACTATATTGCCCTGTTTCCGCGCACCTCACATGTCTTTCACTACATCGCTGTGTTTTCTGGCACCTCTGATACATTTCCCTGTAACACCAAGTTTCGCGCACCTTTCATACTTTCCCCTAAATCGCCGTGTTTACGTGCACCTCTCATACCTCCCCCTATATCGCCATGTTTTTATGCACATCTCAATACGGTCTCCTATATCGCTGTGCTTTTGCGCACCTCCCATAGCATCCCCTATATCGCTGTGCCTTCGTGCACCTCTCATACCTTCCCCTATATCGCCCTGTTTTCGCGCACCTCCTATACCTTCCCTTATATCACTGCGTTTTCGTGCACCTTTCATACCTTCCCCTATATCGCTGTGTTTTCGCACACCTCTCATAACTTCTCCAATATCGCTGTGTTTTTGTGCACCTCTCATACCTTCCCTAATATCACTGCGTTTTCATGCACATCTCATCACGTCCCCATATCGCTGTGTATTCACGCACCTCCCATAGCATCCCCTATATCGCTGTGCCTTGCGCACCTCTCATAACTTCCCCTACATCGCTGTCTTTTCTCGCACCTCTGATGCATTCGCCTGTAACGCCAAGTTTTCGCGCACCTCTCATACTTTCCCCTATATCGCCGTGTTTACGCGTACCTCTCATAGCTTCCCATATATCCCCGTGTTTTCATACACATCTCATACCGTCCCCTATATCACTGTGTTTTCGCGCACCTCCCATAGCATCCCCTATATCGCTGTGCGTTCGTGCACCTCTCATACCTTTCCGTATATCGCCGTGTTTTCATGCACATCTCATAACTTCCCCTATATCGCCGTATTTTTGCTCACCTCTCATAACTTCCTCTATATCGCCCTGTTTTCGCGCACCTCTCATAACGTCCCCTATATCGCTGTTCCTTGCGCCCCTTCATTCCTTCCCCTAAATTGCTGTCTTTTTGCGCACATCCCATAGATTCACTATCGCTGTGTTATTGCTCACCTCTCATAGCTTCCCCTGTATCGCCGTGTTTTTGCTCACCTCTCATAGCTTCCCCTATATCGCCGTGTTTTCACGCACCTCTCATGTCTTCCCTGATATCACTGTGTTTTCGCGCACCTTCCATAGCATCCCCTATATTGCTGTGCCTTCACATACTTCTCATAAATTCATCTATATCACCCTGTTTTCGAGCACTTTCCATACCTTCCCCTATATCGCTGTGCTTTCACACACCTCTCATAATTTCTCCTATATCGCAGTGTTTTTGTGCACCTCTCATACCTTCCCCTATATCGTTGTGTTTTCACGCACCTCTCATACCTTCCCCTATATCGCCCTGTTTTCACGCACATCCCATAGCTTCCACTATATTGCTCTGTTTTCGCGGAACTCTCATGTCTTCTCCTACATCACTGTGTTTTCTCGCACTTCTGATGCATTCCCATGTAACGCCAAGTTTTCGCGCACCTCTCATACCGTCCCCTATATCACTGTGTTTTCGCGCACCTCCCATAGCAGCCCCTATATCGCTGTACCTTCGTGCACCTCTCACACCTTCCACAATATCGCCCTGTTTTTGCGCACCTCCTATACTTTCCCCTATATCGCTGTGTTTTCACGCATCTCTCATGGCTTCCTCAATATCGCCGTGTATTCATGCACGTCTCATACCGTCCCCTATATCGCTGTGTTTTCGCACACCTCCCATAGCTTCGCCTACATCGCTGTTTTCGCACACCTCTCATACCTTCCCCTATATCGCTGTCTTTTCGCGCACATCCCATAGCTTCACCTTGATCGCTGTGTTATTGCTCATCTCTCATAACTTCCCCTATATTGCCGTTTTTTCGCACACCTCGCATGTCTTCACCTATATCGCTATGTTTTCGCTCCAATCATTACTTCCCCTATATCGGTGTTTTCTCGCACCTCTGAAACATTCCCCTGTATCACCATGTTTTCGCACACCTTTTATAATTTCCCCTATATCGCTGTGTTCTCACAGACCTCTCATACCTTCCCCTATATCACTGTGTTTTTGCGCACGTCCCATAGCGTCCCCTATATCGCTGTGCTTTCTCGCACCTCTGATGCATTCCCTTGTATCGCCGTTTTCGCGCACTTCCCATACATTCCCCTATATAGCAGTGCCTTCGCCAACTCTCTTGCCTTCCCCTATATCGCCCTGTTTTCGCGCACTTCACATACATTCCCCTATATCGCTGTGTTTTCATGCACCTCCCATAGCATCCCCTATATTGCTGTGCCTTCGCGCACCCCTCTTACCTTCCCCTATATAGCCCTGTTTTCACGCACCCCCCATACATTCCCCTATATCGCTGTGTTTTCGTGCACCTCTCATTACTCCCACTATGTCGCTTTGTTTTCACGCACCTCTCATAACTTCTCCTATATCGCTGTATTTTGTGCACCTCTCATGGCTTCCCCAATATAGCCGTGTTTTCATGCACATCTCTTAACGTCCCCTATATCGCTGTGTATTCGTGCACCTCCCATAAAGTCCCCTATATCGCTGTGTTTTCGCACACCTCTCATACCTTCCCCTATATCGCCCTGTTTTCGCGCACCTTCCATAGCTTCCACTATATTGCCCTGTTTTCGCGCACCTCTCGTAGCTTCCCCTATATCGCTGTGCCTTGCGCACCTCTCATAGCTTCCCCTATATCGCTGTGCCTTGCGCACTTCTCATAGCTT
The DNA here is from genome assembly GCF_030028105.1 of Mobula birostris. Taxonomy (NCBI): domain Eukaryota; kingdom Metazoa; phylum Chordata; class Chondrichthyes; order Myliobatiformes; family Myliobatidae; genus Mobula; species Mobula birostris. The sequence continues at coordinate 113,055 of NW_027278622.1, forward strand.
CCCCTATATCGCTGTCTTTTCGTGCACATCCCATAGATTCAGCTTTATCACTGTGTTAATCCTCACCCCTCATAGCTTCCCCTGTATCGCCGTGTTTTTGCTCACCTGTCATTTCTTCACCTAGATCGCTATGTTTTCGCTCCTCTCAATACTTCCCCATATGGCTGTGTTTTCATGCACATTTCATACCTTCCCCTATATCGCTGTGTTTTCGCACACCTCTCACAACTTCTCCTATATCGCTGTGTTTTTGTGCACCTCTCATACCTTCCCTGATATCGCTGCGTTTTCATGCACATCTCATCACGTCCCATATATCGCTATGTATTCACGCACCTCTCATAGCATCCCTTATATCGCTGTGCCTTCGCACCTCTCATACCTTCCCCAATATCGCTGTTTTTTCGTGCACCCCTCATACCTTCCCTGATATCGCTGTGTTATTCACGCACCTCTCATAACTTCTCCTATATCACTGTATTTTTGTGCAACTCCTATACCTTCCCCTATATTGCCGTATTTTCATGCACATCTCTTAACGTCCATATATCGCTGTGTATTCGCGCAACTGCCATAGCATCCCCTATATCACTGTGCCTTCGCGCACCTCTCATACCTTCCCCTATGTCGCCCTGTTTTCGCACACTTCCCATACCGTCCCCTATATCGCTTTATTTTCGCACACCTCTCATGGCTTCCCCAATATCACCGTTTTTTCATGCACATCTCATAACGTCTCCTATATCTCTGTGTATTCACGCACCTCCCATAGCATCCCCTATATCGCTGTGCCTTCACGCATCGCTCATACCTTCCCTTATATCGCCCTGTTTCCCGTGCACCTCCCATGGCTTCGCCTACGTCGCTGTGTTTTTCCGCACATCTCATACCTTCCCCTATATCGCCGTGTTTTCGGCACCTCTCATTTCTTCACCTATATCGCTGTGTTTCCGCTCCTCTCATTACTTCCCCTATATCGCTCTGTGTTCTCGCACTTCTGATACAGTTCCCTGTATCAACGTGTTTTCGCGCAACTCTCTTAATTTCACCTATATCGCCGTGTTCTCGCACACCTCTCATATCTTCCCCTATATCACTGTGTTTTCGCGCACGTCCAATAGCGTCCCCTATATCGCTCTGTTTTCACGCACCTCTCATAACTTCCCCTGTATTGCTGTATTTTTGCGCACCTCTCATAACTTCCCCTATATTGCCGTGTTTTTATGCACATCTCATAACGTCCCCTATATCACTGTGTATTCGTGCACCTCCCATAGCATCCCCAATATCGCTGTGCCTTCGCGCACCTCTCATACCTTCCCCTATATCTCCCTGTTTTCGCGCACATCCCATACCTTCCACTATATTGCCCTGTTTCCGCGCACCTCACATGTCTTTCACTACATCGCTGTGTTTTCTGGCACCTCTGATACATTTCCCTGTAACACCAAGTTTCGCGCACCTTTCATACTTTCCCCTAAATCGCCGTGTTTACGTGCACCTCTCATACCTCCCCCTATATCGCCATGTTTTTATGCACATCTCAATACGGTCTCCTATATCGCTGTGCTTTTGCGCACCTCCCATAGCATCCCCTATATCGCTGTGCCTTCGTGCACCTCTCATACCTTCCCCTATATCGCCCTGTTTTCGCGCACCTCCTATACCTTCCCTTATATCACTGCGTTTTCGTGCACCTTTCATACCTTCCCCTATATCGCTGTGTTTTCGCACACCTCTCATAACTTCTCCAATATCGCTGTGTTTTTGTGCACCTCTCATACCTTCCCTAATATCACTGCGTTTTCATGCACATCTCATCACGTCCCCATATCGCTGTGTATTCACGCACCTCCCATAGCATCCCCTATATCGCTGTGCCTTGCGCACCTCTCATAACTTCCCCTACATCGCTGTCTTTTCTCGCACCTCTGATGCATTCGCCTGTAACGCCAAGTTTTCGCGCACCTCTCATACTTTCCCCTATATCGCCGTGTTTACGCGTACCTCTCATAGCTTCCCATATATCCCCGTGTTTTCATACACATCTCATACCGTCCCCTATATCACTGTGTTTTCGCGCACCTCCCATAGCATCCCCTATATCGCTGTGCGTTCGTGCACCTCTCATACCTTTCCGTATATCGCCGTGTTTTCATGCACATCTCATAACTTCCCCTATATCGCCGTATTTTTGCTCACCTCTCATAACTTCCTCTATATCGCCCTGTTTTCGCGCACCTCTCATAACGTCCCCTATATCGCTGTTCCTTGCGCCCCTTCATTCCTTCCCCTAAATTGCTGTCTTTTTGCGCACATCCCATAGATTCACTATCGCTGTGTTATTGCTCACCTCTCATAGCTTCCCCTGTATCGCCGTGTTTTTGCTCACCTCTCATAGCTTCCCCTATATCGCCGTGTTTTCACGCACCTCTCATGTCTTCCCTGATATCACTGTGTTTTCGCGCACCTTCCATAGCATCCCCTATATTGCTGTGCCTTCACATACTTCTCATAAATTCATCTATATCACCCTGTTTTCGAGCACTTTCCATACCTTCCCCTATATCGCTGTGCTTTCACACACCTCTCATAATTTCTCCTATATCGCAGTGTTTTTGTGCACCTCTCATACCTTCCCCTATATCGTTGTGTTTTCACGCACCTCTCATACCTTCCCCTATATCGCCCTGTTTTCACGCACATCCCATAGCTTCCACTATATTGCTCTGTTTTCGCGGAACTCTCATGTCTTCTCCTACATCACTGTGTTTTCTCGCACTTCTGATGCATTCCCATGTAACGCCAAGTTTTCGCGCACCTCTCATACCGTCCCCTATATCACTGTGTTTTCGCGCACCTCCCATAGCAGCCCCTATATCGCTGTACCTTCGTGCACCTCTCACACCTTCCACAATATCGCCCTGTTTTTGCGCACCTCCTATACTTTCCCCTATATCGCTGTGTTTTCACGCATCTCTCATGGCTTCCTCAATATCGCCGTGTATTCATGCACGTCTCATACCGTCCCCTATATCGCTGTGTTTTCGCACACCTCCCATAGCTTCGCCTACATCGCTGTTTTCGCACACCTCTCATACCTTCCCCTATATCGCTGTCTTTTCGCGCACATCCCATAGCTTCACCTTGATCGCTGTGTTATTGCTCATCTCTCATAACTTCCCCTATATTGCCGTTTTTTCGCACACCTCGCATGTCTTCACCTATATCGCTATGTTTTCGCTCCAATCATTACTTCCCCTATATCGGTGTTTTCTCGCACCTCTGAAACATTCCCCTGTATCACCATGTTTTCGCACACCTTTTATAATTTCCCCTATATCGCTGTGTTCTCACAGACCTCTCATACCTTCCCCTATATCACTGTGTTTTTGCGCACGTCCCATAGCGTCCCCTATATCGCTGTGCTTTCTCGCACCTCTGATGCATTCCCTTGTATCGCCGTTTTCGCGCACTTCCCATACATTCCCCTATATAGCAGTGCCTTCGCCAACTCTCTTGCCTTCCCCTATATCGCCCTGTTTTCGCGCACTTCACATACATTCCCCTATATCGCTGTGTTTTCATGCACCTCCCATAGCATCCCCTATATTGCTGTGCCTTCGCGCACCCCTCTTACCTTCCCCTATATAGCCCTGTTTTCACGCACCCCCCATACATTCCCCTATATCGCTGTGTTTTCGTGCACCTCTCATTACTCCCACTATGTCGCTTTGTTTTCACGCACCTCTCATAACTTCTCCTATATCGCTGTATTTTGTGCACCTCTCATGGCTTCCCCAATATAGCCGTGTTTTCATGCACATCTCTTAACGTCCCCTATATCGCTGTGTATTCGTGCACCTCCCATAAAGTCCCCTATATCGCTGTGTTTTCGCACACCTCTCATACCTTCCCCTATATCGCCCTGTTTTCGCGCACCTTCCATAGCTTCCACTATATTGCCCTGTTTTCGCGCACCTCTCGTAGCTTCCCCTATATCGCTGTGCCTTGCGCACCTCTCATAGCTTCCCCTATATCGCTGTGCCTTGCGCACTTCTCATAGCTTCCCCTATATCGCTGTCTTTTCGTGCACATCCCATAGATTCAGCTTTATCACTGTGTTAATCCTCACCCCTCATAGCTTCCCCTGTATCGCCGTGTTTTTGCTCACCTGTCATTTCTTCACCTAGATCGCTATGTTTTCGCTCCTCTCAATACTTCCCCATATGGCTGTGTTTTCATGCACATTTCATACCTTCCCCTATATCGCTGTGTTTTCGCACACCTCTCACAACTTCTCCTATATCGCTGTGTTTTTGTGCACCTCTCATACCTTCCCTGATATCGCTGCGTTTTCATGCACATCTCATCACGTCCCATATATCGCTATGTATTCACGCACCTCTCATAGCATCCTTATATCGCTGTGCCTTCGCACCTCTCATACCTTCCCCAATATCGCTGTTTTTTCGTGCACCCCTCATACCTTCCCTGATATCGCTGTGTTATTCACGCACCTCTCATAACTTCTCCTATATCACTGTATTTTTGTGCAACTCTTATACCTTCCCCTATATTGCCGTATTTTCATGCACATCTCTTAACGCCCATATATCGCTGTGTATTCGCGCAACTGCCATAGCATCCCCTATATCACTGTGCCTTCGCGCACCTCTCATACCTTCCCCTATGTCGCCCTGTTTTCGCACACCTCCCATACCGTCCCCTATATCGCTTTATTTTCGCACACCTCTCATGGCTTCCCCAATATCACCGTTTTTTCATGCACATCTCATAATGTCTCCTATATCTCTGTGTATTCACGCACCTCCCATAGCATCCCCTATATCGCTGTGCCTTCACGCATCGCTCATACCTTCCCTTATATCGCCCTGCTTCCCGTGCACCTCCCATGGCTTCGCCTACATCGCTGTGTTTTTCCGCACATCTCATACCTTCCCCTATATCGCCGTGTTTTCGCGCACCTCTCATTTCTTCACCTATATCGCTGTGTTTCCGCTCCTCTCATTACTTCCCCTATATCGCTCTGTGTTCTCGCACTTCTGATACAGTTCCCTGTATCAACGTGTTTTCGCGCAACTCTCATAATTTCACCTATATCGCCGTGTTCTCGCACACCTCTCATATCTTCCCCTATATCACTGTGTTTTCGCGCACGTTCAATAGCGTCCCCTATATCGCTCTGTTTTCACGCACCTCTCATAACTTCCCCTGTATTGCTGTATTTTTGCGCACCTCTCATAACTTCCCCTATATTGCCGTGTTTTTATGCACATCTCATAACGTCCCCTATATCACTGTGTATTCGTGCACCTCCCATAGCATCCCCAATATCGCTGTGCCTTCGTGCACCTCTCATACCTTTCCGTATATCGCCGTGTTTTCATGCACATCTCATAACTTCCCCTATACCGCCGTATTTTTGCTCACCTCTCATAACTTCCTCTATATCGCCCTGTTTTCGCGCACCTCTCATAACGTCCCCTATATCGCTGTTCCATGCGCCCCTTCATTCCTTCCCCTAAATTGCTGTCTTTTTGCGCACATCCCATAGATTCACTATCGCTGTGTTATTGCTCACCTCTCATAGCTTCCCCTGTATCGCCGTGTTTTTGCTCACCTCTCATAGCTTCCCCTATATCGCCGTGTTTTCACGCACCTCTCATGTCTTCCCTGATATCACTGTGTTTTCGCGCACCTTCCATAGCATCCCCTATATTGCTGTGCCTTCACATACTTCTCATAAATTCATCTATATCACCCTGTTTTCGAGCACTTTCCATACCTTCCCCTATATCGCTGTGTTTTTATGCACCTCTCATACCTCCCCCTATATCGCTGTGCCTTGCGCACCTCTCATACCTCCCCCTATATCGCTGTGCCTTGCGCACCTCTCATACCTTCCCCTATATCGCTGTTCCTTGCGCCCCTTCATTCCTTCCCCTAAATTGCTGTCTTTTTGCGCACATCCCATAGATTCACCTTTATTGCTGTGTTATTGCTCATCTCTCATAGCTTGCCCTGTATCGCCGTGTTTTTGCGCACTTCTCATAACTTCCCCTATATCGCCGTGTTGTTATGCACATCTCATAACGTCCCCTATATCGCTGTGTTTTCGCGCACCTCTCATGTCGTCACCTAGATCGCTATGTTTTCGCTCCTCTCATTACTTCCGCTATATCGCTGTGTTTTCTCGCACATCTGATACATTCTCCCGTATCGTCGTGTTTTCGCCCACCTCTCATAATTTCCCCTATATCGCCGTGTTTTCGCGCACCTCTCATAATTTCCCCTATATCGCCGTGTTCTCGCACATCTCTCATACCTTCGCCTATATCATTGTGTTTTCGTGCACATCCCATAGCTTCCATTATATTGCCCTATTTTTGTGCACCTCTCATGTCTTCCCCTATATCACTGTGTTTTCGCGCACCTCCCGTAGCATCGCCTATATTGCTGTGCCTTCGTGCACCCCTCTTACCTTCCCCTATATAGCCCTGTTTTCACGCACCCCCCCATACATTCCCCTATATCGCTGTGTTTTCGTGCACCTCTCATTACTCCCCCTATGTCGCTTTGTTTTCACGCACCTCTCATAACTTCTCCTATATCGCTGTATTTTGTGCACCTCTCATGGCTTCCCCAATATAGCCGTGTTTTCATGCACATCTCTTAACGTCCCCTATATCGCTGTGTATTCGTGCACCTCCCATAAAGTCCCCTATATCGCTGTGTTTTCGCACACCTCTCATACCTTCCCCTATATCGCCCTGTTTTCGCGCACCTTCCATAGCTTCCACTATATTGCCCTGTTTTCGCGCACCTCTCGTAGCTTCCCCTATATCGCTGTGCCTTGCGCACCTCTCATAGCTTCCCCTATATCGCTGTGCCTTGCGCACCTCTCATAGCTTCCCCTATATCGCTGTCTTTTCGTGCACATCCCATAGATTCAGCTTTATCACTGTGTTAATCCTCACCCCTCATAGCTTCCCCTGTATCGCCGTGTTTTTGCTCACCTGTCATTTCTTCACCTAGATCGCTATGTTTTCGCTCCTCTCAATACTTCCCCATATGGCTGTGTTTTCATGCACATTTCATACCTTCCCCTATATCGCTGTGTTTTCGCACACCTCTCACAACTTCTCCTATATCGCTGTGTTTTTGTGCACCTCTCATACCTTCCCTGATATCGCTGCGTTTTCATGCACATCTCATCACGTCCCATATATCGCTATGTATTCACGCACCTCTCATAGCATCCCTTATATCGCTGTGCCTTCGCACCTCTCATACCTTCCCCAATATCGCTGTTTTTTCGTGCACCCCTCATACCTTCCCTGATATCGCTGTGTTATTCACGCACCTCTCATAACTTCTCCTATATCACTGTATTTTTGTGCAACTCTTATACCTTCCCCTATATTGCCGTATTTTCATGCACATCTCTTAACGTCCATATATCGCTGTGTATTCGCGCAACTGCCATAGCATCCCCTATATCACTGTGCCTTCGCGCACCTCTCATACCTTCCCTATGTCGCCCTGTTTTCGCACACCTCCCATACCGTCCCCTATATCGCTTTATTTTCGCACACCTCTCATGGCTTCCCCAATATCACCGTTTTTTCATGCACATCTCATAACGTCTCCTATATCTCTGTGTATTCACGCACCTCCCATAGCATCCCCTATATCGCTGTGCCTTCACGCATCGCTCATACCTTCCCTTATATCGCCCTGTTTCCCGTGCACCTCCCATGGCTTCGCCTACATCGCTGTGTTTTTCCGCACATCTCATACCTTCCCCTATATCGCCGTGTTTTCGCGCACCTCTCATTTCTTCACCTATATCGCTGTGTTTCCGCTCCTCTCATTACTTCCCCTATATCGCTCTGTGTTCTCGCACTTCTGATACAGTTCCCTGTATCAACGTGTTTTCGCGCAACTCTCTTAATTTCACCTATATCGCCGTGTTCTCGCACACCTCTCATATCTTCCCCTATATCACTGTGTTTTCGCGCACGTCCAATAGCGTCCCCTATATCGCTCTGTTTTCACGCACCTCTCATAACTTCCCCTGTATTGCTGTATTTTTGCGCACCTCTCATAACTTCCCCTATATTGCCGTGTTTTTATGCACATCTCATAACGTCCCCTATATCACTGTGTATTCGTGCACCTCCATAGCATCCCCAATATCGCTGTGCCTTCGCGCACCTCTCATACCTTCCCCTATATCTCCCTGTTTTCGCGCACATCCCATACCTTCCACTATATTGCCCTGTTTCCGCGCACCTCACATGTCTTTCACTACATCGCTGTGTTTTCTGGCACCTCTGATACATTTCCCTGTAACACCAAGTTTCGCGCACCTTTCATACTTTCCCCTAAATCGCCGTGTTTACGTGCACCTCTCATACCTCCCCCTATATCGCCATGTTTTTATGCACATCTCAATACGGTCCCCTATATCGCTGTGCTTTTGCGCACCCTCCCATAGCATCCCCTATATCGCTGTGCCTTCGTGCACCTCTCATACCTTCCCCTATATCGCCCTGTTTTCGCGCACCTCCTATACCTTCCCTTATATCACTGCGTTTTCGTGCACCTTTCATACCTTCCCCTATATCGCTGTGTTTTCGCACACCTCTCATAACTTCTCCAATATCGCTGTGTTTTTGTGCACCTCTCATACCTTCCCTAATATCACTGCGTTTTCATGCACATCTCATCACGTCCCCATATCGCTGTGTATTCACGCACCTCCCATAGCATCCCCTATATCGCTGTGCCTTGCGCACCTCTCATAACTTCCCCTACATCGCTGTCTTTTCTCGCACCTCTGATGCATTCGCCTGTAACGCCAAGTTTTCGCGCACCTCTCATACTTTCCCCTATATCGCCGTGTTTACGCGTACCTCTCATAGCTTCCCATATATCCCCGTGTTTTCATACACATCTCATACCGTCCCCTATATCACTGTGTTTTCGCGCACCTCCCATAGCATCCCCTATATCGCTGTGCGTTCGTGCACCTCTCATACCTTTCCGTATATCGCCGTGTTTTCATGCACATCTCATAACTTCCCCTATATCGCCGTATTTTTGCTCACCTCTCATAACTTCCTTCTATATCGCCCTGTTTTCGCGCACCTCTCATAACGTCCCCTATATCGCTGTTCCTTGCGCCCCTTCATTCCTTCCCCTAAATTGCTGTCTTTTTGCGCACATCCCATAGATTCACTATCGCTGTGTTATTGCTCACCTCTCATAGCTTCCCCTGTATCGCCGTGTTTTTGCTCACCTCTCATAGCTTCCCCTATATCGCCGTGTTTTCACGCACCTCTCATGTCTTCCCTGATATCACTGTGTTTTCGCGCACCTTCCATAGCATCCCCTATATTGCTGTGCCTTCACATACTTCTCATAAATTCATCTATATCACCCTGTTTTCGAGCACTTTCCATACCTTCCCCTATATCGCTGTGCTTTCACACACCTCTCATAATTTCTCCTATATCGCAGTGTTTTTGTGCACCTCTCATACCTTCCCCTATATCGTTGTGTTTTCACGCACCTCTCATACCTTCCCCTATATCGCCCTGTTTTCACGCACATCCCATAGCTTCCACTATATTGCTCTGTTTTCGCGGAACTCTCATGTCTTCTCCTACATCACTGTGTTTCTCGCACTTCTGATGCATTCCCATGTAACGCCAAGTTTTCGCGCACCTCTCATACCGTCCCCTATATCACTGTGTTTTCGCGCACCTCCCATAGCAGCCCCTATATCGCTGTACCTTCGTGCACCTCTCACACCTTCCACAATATCGCCCTGTTTTTGCGCACCTCCTATACTTTCCCCTATATCGCTGTGTTTTCACGCATCTCTCATGGCTTCCTCAATATCGCCGTGTATTCATGCACGTCTCATACCGTCCCCTATATCGCTGTGTTTTCGCACACCTCCCCATAGCTTCGCCTACATCGCTGTTTTCGCACACCTCTCATACCTTCCCCTATATCGCTGTCTTTTCGCGCACATCCCATAGCTTCACCTTGATCGCTGTGTTATTGCTCATCTCTCATAACTTCCCCTATATTGCCGTTTTTTCGCACACCTCGCATGTCTTCACCTATATCACTATGTTTTCGCTCCAATCATTACTTCCCCTATATCGGTGTTTTCTCGCACCTCTGAAACATTCCCCTGTATCACCATGTTTTCGCACACCTTTTATAATTTCCCCTATATCGCTGTGTTCTCACAGACCTCTCATACCTTCCCCTATATCACTGTGTTTTTGCGCACGTCCCATAGCGTCCCCTATATCGCTGTGTTTTCTCGCACCTCTGATGCATTCCCTTGTATCGCCGTTTTCGCGCACTTCCCATACATTCCCCTATATAGCAGTGCCTTCGCCAACTCTCTTGCCTTCCGCTATATCGCCCTGTTTTCGCGCACTTCACATACATTCCCCTATATCGCTGTGTTTTCATGCACCTCCCATAGCATCCCCTATATTGCTGTGCCTTCGCGCACCCCTCTTACCTTCCCCTATATAGCCCTGTTTTCACGCACCCCCCATACATTCCCCTATATCGCTGTGTTTTCGTGCACCTCTCATTACTCCCACTATGTCGCTTTGTTTTCACGCACCTCTCATAACTTCTCCTATATCGCTGTATTTTGTGCACCTCTCATGGCTTCCCCAATATAGCCGTGTTTTCATGCACATCTCTTAACGTCCCCTATATCGCTGTGTATTCGTGCACCTCCCATAAAGTCCCCTATATCGCTGTGTTTTCGCACACCTCTCATACCTTCCCCTATATCGCCCTGTTTTCGCGCACCTTCCATAGCTTCCACTATATTGCCCTGTTTTCGCGCACCTCTCGTAGCTTCCCCTATATCGCTGTGCCTTGCGCACCTCTCATAGCTTCCCCTATATCACTGTGCCTTGCGCACTTCTCATAGCTTCCCCTATATCGCTGTCTTTTCGTGCACATCCCATAGATTCAGCTTTATCACTGTGTTAATCCTCACCCCTCATAGCTTCCCCTGTATCGCCGTGTTTTTGCTCACCTGTCATTTCTTCACCTAGATCGCTATGTTTTCGCTCCTCTCAATACTTCCCCATATGGCTGTGTTTTCATGCACATTTCATACCTTCCCCTATATCGCTGTGTTTTCGCACACCTCTCACAACTTCTCCTATATCGCTGTGATTTTGTGCACCTCTCATACCTTCCCTGATATCGCTGCGTTTTCATGCACATCTCATCACGTCCCATATATCGCTATGTATTCACGCACCTCTCATAGCATCCCTTATATCGCTGTGCCTTCGCACCTCTCATACCTTCCCCAATATCGCTGTTTTTTCGTGCACCCCTCATACCTTCCCTGATATCGCTGTGTTATTCACGCACCTCTCATAACTTCTCCTATATCACTGTATTTTTGTGCAACTCTTATACCTTCCCCTATATTGCCGTATTTTCATGCACATCTCTTAACGCCCATATATCGCTGTGTATTCGCGCAACTGCCATAGCATCCCCTATATCACTGTGCCTTCGCGCACCTCTCATACCTTCCCCTATGTCGCCCTGTTTTCGCACACCTCCCATACCGTCCCCTATATCGCTTTATTTTCGCACACCTCTCATGGCTTCCCCAATATCACCGTTTTTTCATGCACATCTCATAATGTCTCCTATATCTCTGTGTATTCACGCACCTCCCATAGCATCCCCTATATCGCTGTGCCTTCACGCATCGCTCATACCTTCCCTTATATCGCCCTGCTTCCCGTGCACCTCCCATGGCTTCGCCTACATCGCTGTGTTTTTCCGCACATCTCATACCTTCCCCTATATCGCCGTGTTTTCGCGCACCTCTCATTTCTTCACCTATATCGCTGTGTTTCCGCTCCTCTCATTACTTCCCCTATATCGCTCTGTGTTCTCGCACTTCTGATACAGTTCCCTGTATCAACGTGTTTTCGCGCAACTCTCATAATTTCACCTATATCGCCGTGTTCTCGCACACCTCTCATATCTTCCCCTATATCACTGTGTTTTCGCGCACGTTCAATAGCGTCCCCTATATCGCTCTGTTTTCACGCACCTCTCATAACTTCCCCTGTATTGCTGTATTTTTGCGCACCTCTCATAACTTCCCCTATATTGCCGTGTTTTTATGCACATCTCATAACGTCCCCTATATCACTGTGTATTCGTGCACCTCCCATAGCATCCCCAATATCGCTGTGCCTTCGTGCACCTCTCATACCTTTCCGTATATCGCCGTGTTTTCATGCACATCTCATAACTTCCCCTATACCGCCGTATTTTTGCTCACCTCTCATAACTTCCTCTATATCGCCCTGTTTTCGCGCACCTCTCATAACGTCCCCTATATCGCTGTTCCATGCGCCCCTTCATTCCTTCCCCTAAATTGCTGTCTTTTTGCGCACATCCCATAGATTCACTATTGCTGTGTTATTGCTCACCTCTCATAGCTTCCCCTGTATCGCCGTGTTTTTGCTCACCTCTCATAGCTTCCCCTATATCGCCGTGTTTTCACGCACCTCTCATGTCTTCCCTGATATCACTGTGTTTTCGCGCACCTTCCATAGCATCCCCTATATTGCTGTGCCTTCACATACTTCTCATAAATTCATCTATATCACCCTGTTTTCGAGCACTTTCCATACCTTCCCCTATATCGCTGTGTTTTTATGCACCTCTCATACCTCCCCCTATATCGCTGTGCCTTGCGCACCTCTCATACCTCCCCCTATATCGCTGTGCCTTGCGCACCTCTCATACCTTCCCCTATATCGCTGTTCCTTGCGCCCCTTCATTCCTTCCCCTAAATTGCTGTCTTTTTGCGCACATCCCATAGATTCACCTTTATTGCTGTGTTATTGCTCATCTCTCATAGCTTGCCCTGTATCGCCGTGTTTTTGCGCACTTCTCATAACTTCCCCTATATCGCCGTGTTGTTATGCACATCTCATAACGTCCCCTATATCGCTGTGTTTTCGCGCACCTCTCATGTCGTCACCTAGATCGCTATGTTTTCGCTCCTCTCATTACTTCCGCTATATCGCTGTGTTTTCTCGCACATCTGATACATTCTCCCGTATCGTCGTGTTTTCGCCCACCTCTCATAATTTCCCCTACATCGCCGTGTTTTCGCGCACCTCTCATAATTTCCCCTATATCGCCGTGTTCTCGCACATCTCTCATACCTTCCCCTATATCATTGTGTTTTCGTGCACATCCCATAGCTTCCACTATATTGCCCTATTTTTGTGCACCTCTCATGTCTTCCCCTATATCACTGTGTTTTCGCGCACCTCCCGTAGCATCGCCTATATTGCTGTGCCTTCGTGCACCTCTCATACCTTCCCCTATATCGCCATGTTTTCGTGCACCTCTCCTACCTCCCCCAATATCGCTGTGTTTTCATGCCCCTCTCATAACTTCTCCCATATCGCTGTATTTTTGTGCACCTCTCGTGGCTTCCCCAATATCGCCGCGTTTTCATGCACGTCTCTTAATGTCCCCTATATCGCTGGGTATTCGTGCACCTCCCTTAGCGTCCCCTATATCGCTGTGCTGTCGCTCACCTCTCATATCTACGCATATATCGCCTTGTTTTCGCACACCTCCCATACCTTCCCCTATATCGGTGTCTTTTCACACACCTCTCATGGCTTCCCCAATATCGCCATATTTTCATGCACATCTCATAACGTCCCCTATATCGCTGTGTATTCACGCTCCTCCCATAGAATCCCCTATATCGCTGTTTATTCGTGCACCTCCCATTCCTTCCCGTATATATCTCTGTGTTTTCGTGCACCTTTCATACCTTCCCCTATATCGCTGTGTTTTCGCTTACCTCTCATAACTTCTCCTATATCGCTGTGTTTTTGTGCACCTCTCATACCTTCCCTAATATCGCTGCGTTTTCATGCACATCTCATCACGTCCCCTATATCACTGTGTATTCACGCACCTCCCATAGCATCCCCTATATCGCTGTGCCTTGAGCACCTCTCATTGCTTCCCCTATATCACTGTCTTTTCGCTCACATCCCATAGATTCACCTTTATCGCTGTGTTATTGCTCACCTCTCATAGCTTCCCCTATATCGCCGTGTTTTCGCGCACCTCTCATGTCTTCACCTAGATCGCTATGTTTTCGCTCCTCTCAATACTTCCTCTATATCGCTGTGCTTTCTCGCACATCTGATACATTCTCCCGTATCGCTGTGTTTTCGCACACTTCACTTAATTTCCCCAATATTGCCGTGTTCTCGCACACCTCTCCTTTACTTTACCCTATATCGCCCTGTTTTCATGCACATCGCATAGCTTCCACTACATTGCCCTGTTTTCGCGCACCTCTCATGTATTCCACTACATCGCTGTGTTTTCTGGCACCTCTGATGCATTCCCCTGTAACGCCAACTTTTTGTGCACCTCTCATACTTTCCCCTATCTCGACGTGTTCTTGCACATCTCTCATACCTTCCCCTTTATCACTGTGTTTTCGCTCACGTCCCATAGCGTCCACTATATCGCTGTGCTTTCACGCACCTCTCATGTCTTCCCCTACATCGCTGTGTTTTCTCGCACCTCTGATGAATTCCCCTGTAACGCCAAGTTTTTGGGCACCTCTCATACTTTCTCCTATATCACCGTGTTTTAACGCACCTCTCATAGCTTCCCATATATCGCCGTGTTTTCATACACATCTCATACCGTCCCCTATATCACTGTGTTGTCGCGCACCTCCCATAGCATCTTCTATATCGCTGTGCCTTCGTGCACCTCTCATACCTTCCCCTATATCGCTGTGTTTTCATGCACATCTCATAACGTCCCCTATATTGCTGGGTTTTCACGCACCTTTCATAACTTCCCCTGTATCGCCGTGTTTTTGCTCACCTCTCATAACTTCCCCTATATCGCCGTGTTGTTATGCGCATCTCATAACGTCCCCTATATCGCTGTGTATTCGCGTACCTCCCATAGCATCCCCTATATCGCTGTGCCTTCGCGCACCTCTCATACCTTCCCCTATATCGCCCTGTTTTCGTGCACCTCCCATTCCTTCACCTATATCGCCCTGTTTTCGCGCACCTCCCATTCCTTCACCTATATCGCTGTTTTCGTGCACCTCTCATACATTCCCCTATATTGCTGTGTTTTCACACACCTCATAACTTCTCCTACATCGCTGTGTTTTTGTGCACCTCTCATACGTTCCCTAATATCGCTGCGTTTTCATGCACATCTCATCACGTCCCCTATATCACTGTGTATTCACGCACCTCCCATAGCATCCCCTATATCGCTGTGCCTTGAGCACCTCTCATTGCTTCCCCTATATCACTGTCTTTTCGCTCACATCCCATAGATTCACCTTTATCGCTGTGTTATTGCTCACCTCTCATAGCTTCCCCTATATCGCCGTGTTTTCGCGCACCTCTCATGTCTTCACCTAGATCGCTATGTTTTCGCTCCTCTCAATACTTCCTCTATATCGCTGTGCTTTCTCGCACATCTGATACATTCTCCCGTATCGCTGTGTTTTCGCACACTTCACTTAATTTCCCCAATATTGCCGTGTTCTCGCACACCTCTCCTTTACTTTACCCTATATCGCCCTGTTTTCATGCACATCGCATAGCTTCCACTACATTGCCCTGTTTTCGCGCACCTCTCATGTATTCCACTACATCGCTGTGTTTTCTGGCACCTCTGATGCATTCCCCTGTAACGCCAACTTTTTGTGCACCTCTCATACTTTCCCCTATCTCGACGTGTTCTTGCACATCTCTCATACCTTCCCCTTTATCACTGTGTTTTCGCTCACGTCCCATAGCGTCCACTATATCGCTGTGCTTTCACGCACCTCTCATGTCTTCCCCTACATCGCTGTGTTTTCTCGCACCTCTGATGAATTCCCCTGTAACGCCAAGTTTTTGGGCACCTCTCATACTTTCTCCTATATCACCGTGTTTTAACGCACCTCTCATAGCTTCCCATATATCGCCGTGTTTTCATACACATCTCATACCGTCCCCTATATCACTGTGTTTTCGCGCACCTCCCATAGCATCTTCTATATCGCTGTGCCTTCGTGCACCTCTCATACCTTCCCCTATATCGCTGTGTTTTCATGCACATCTCATAACGTCCCCTATATTGCTGGGTTTTCACGCACCTTTCATAACTTCCCCTGTATCGCCGTGTTTTTGCTCACCTCTCATAACTTCCCCTATATCGCCGTGTTGTTATGCGCATCTCATAACGTCCCCTATATCGCTGTGTATTCGCGCACCTCCCATAGCATCCCCTATATCGCTGTGCCTTCGCGCACCTCTCATACCTTCCCCTATATCGCCCTGTTTTCGTGCACCTCCCATTCCTTCACCTATATCGCCCTGTTTTCGCGCACCTCCCATTCCTTCACCTATATCGCTGTTTTCGTGCACCTCTCATACATTCCCCTATATTGCTGTGTTTTCACACACCTCATAACTTCTCCTACATCGCTGTGTTTTTGTGCACCTCTCATACGTTCCCTAATATCGCTGCGTTTTCATGCACATCTCATCACGTCCCCTATATCAATGTATATTCACGCACCTCCCATAGCATCCCCTATATCACTGTGCCTTCGTGCACCTCTCATACCTTCCCCTATATCGCCCTGTTTTCGCGCACCTCTCATAACTTCTCCTATATTTCTGTATTTTTGCGCACCTCTCATAACTTCCACTATATCGCTGTGATTTTATGCACATCTCATAACGTCCCCTATATCGCTGTGTATTCGTGCACCTCCCATACCTTCCCCTATATCGCTGTGTTTTCGCACACCTCTCATAACTTCTCGTATATCGCTGTGTTTTTGTGCACCTCTCATACCTTCCCTAATACCGTTGCGTTTTCATGCACATCGCATCACGTCCCCTATATTACTGTGTTTTCGCGCACCTCCCATAGCATCCCCTATATCGCTGTGCCTTCGTGCACCTCTCATACCTTCCCCTATATTGCCCAATTTTCATGCACCTCCTATACCTTCCCTTGTATCGCTGCGTTTTCGTGCACCTCCCATACCATCCCCTATTTCGCTGTGTTTTCATGCACCTCTCATACCTTCCCCTATATCGCCGTGTTTTCATGCACCTCTCATACCTTCCCCTATATGGCCGTGTTTTCATGCACCTCTCATACTTTCCCCTATTTCGCTGTGTTTTCATGCACATCTCATAACGTCCACTATTTAGCTGTGTTTTCGTGCACCTCCCATAACATTCCCTATATCGCTGTGCCTTCACGCACCTCTCATACCTTCTCCTATATCGCCTTTTTTTCATGCACATCTCATAAGGTCCACTATGTCGCTGGGTTTTCTCGCACCTCTCATACTTTCCCCTATTTCGTTGCATTTTCATGCACATCTCATCACGTCCCCTATATCGCTGTATATTCACGCACCTCCCATAGCATCCCCTATATCGCTGTGCATTCACGCACCTCTCATACCTTCCCCTACATCGCCCTGTTTTAGCGCACATCCCATAACTTCCACTATATTGCCACGTTTTTGCGCACCTCTCATGTCTTCTCCTACATCGCTGTGTTTTCTCGCACCTCTGATGCATTTCCCTGTAACGCCAAGTTTTCGCACACGTCTCATACTTTCCCCTATATCACTGTGTTTTTGTGCACCTCCCATAGCATCCCCTATATCGCTGTGCCTTCGTGCACCTCTCATACCTTCCCCTATATCGCCGTGTTTTCGGACACCTCTCACACCTTCCCCTGTATCGGTGGGTTTTAGCTCACCTCTCATAGCTTCCACTATATTGCCTTGTTTTCGCGCACCTCTGATGTCTTCCCCTATATCATTGTGTTTTCGTGCACCTTCCATAGCATCCCCTATATTGCTGTGCCTTCATCTATATCACCCTGTTTTCGAGCACCTTCCATACCTTCTCCTATATCGCTGTGCCTTGCGCACCTCTCATAACTTCCCCTATATCGCTGTGTTTTCACACACCTCTCATGGTTTCCCGACTATTGCCGTGTATTCATGCACATCTCATACCGTCCCCTATATCGCTGAGTTTTTGCACACCTCTCATACCTTCGCCTACATCCCAGTGTTTTTGCGAAACTGTCATAACTTCCCCTATATCGCCGTATTGTTATACACATCTCATACGTCCCCTATATCGCCCTGTTTTCGCGCACCTCCCATTCTTTCACCTATATCGCCCTGTTTTCGCACACCTCCCATTCCTTCACCTATATCGCTGTTTTCGTGCACCTCTCATACCTTCCCCTATATCGCTGTGTTTTCACACACCTCTCATAACTTCTCCTATATCGCTGTGTTTTTGTGCACCTCTCATATCTTCCCTAATATCGCTGTGTTTTC
The DNA here is from genome assembly GCF_030028105.1 of Mobula birostris. Taxonomy (NCBI): domain Eukaryota; kingdom Metazoa; phylum Chordata; class Chondrichthyes; order Myliobatiformes; family Myliobatidae; genus Mobula; species Mobula birostris. Next base: position 131,560 of record NW_027278622.1, read on the forward strand.
ATGCACATCTCATCACGTCCCCTATAACGCTGTGTATTCACGCACCTCCCATAGCATCCCCTATATCACTGTGCCTTGCGCACCTCTCATACCTTTCCCTATATCGCTGTCTTTTCACGCACATCGCATACATTCACCTTTATCGCTGCGTTATTGCTCATCTCTCATAGCTTCCTCTGTATCGCCGTGTTTTTGCTCACCTCTCATAGATTCCGCTATATCGCCGTGTTTTCGCGCACCTCTCTTGTCTTCCCCTATATCACTGTGTTTTCGCGCACATTCCATAGCATGCCCTATATTGCTGTGCCTTCGCATACCTCTCATAACTTCATCTATATGGCCCTGTTTTCGCGCACCTCCCATTCCTTCACCTACATCTCTGTTTTTGTGCACCTCTCATACCTTCCCCTATATCGCTGTGTTTTCGTGCTCCTTTCATACCTTCACTAATGTCGTTGCATTTTCATGCACATCTCATCACGTCCCCTATATCGCTGTGTATTCACGCACCTCCCATAGTTTCCCCTGTATCGCCGTATTTTTGCTCACCTCTGATAGCTTCCCCTATATCACCCTGTTTTCGCGCACCTCCCATACTTTCCCGATAATGCTGTGTTTTCGTACTCCCCTCATACCTTCCCCTAAATCGCTGTGTTTTCGCACACCTCTCATACCTTCCCCTATATCGTTGTGTTTTCACGCAGCTCTCTTAACTTCTCCTATATCGCTGTGATTTTGCACACCTCTCATACCTTCCCCTATATCGCTGTGTTTTCAGGCACCTCTCATGGCTTCCCCAATATCACCGTGTATTCATGCACATCTCATACCGTCCCCTATATCGCTGTGTTTTGGCGCACCTCCCATAGCTTCGCCTACATCGCTGTTTTCGCGCACATCCCATAGCTTCACCTTGATCGCTGTGTTATTGCTCACCTCTCATAGCATACCCTATATCGCCCTGTTTTCGCGCACCTCGCATGTCTTAACCTATATCGCTATGTTTTCGCTCCTATCATTAATTCCCCTATATCGCTGTGTTTTCTCGCACCTCTGATACATTCTCCTGTATTGCCATGTTTTCGCGCACCTCTTACAATTTCCCCTATATCGCCGTGTTATCACACACCTCTCATACCTTCCACTATATCACTGTTTTTTTGCGCATGTCCCATAGCGTCCCCTATATCGCTGTGTTTTCTCGCACCTCTGATACATTCCCCTGTATCGCCGTGGTTTCGCGCACATCCCATAGGTTCCACTATATTGCCCTGTTTTTGCGCACCTCTCACGTCTTCCCCTATATCACGGTTTTTTCGCGCACCCCTCATAGCATCCCCTGTATTGCTGTGCCTTCTCGCACCTCCCATACCTTCCCCTATATCGCTGTGTTTTCGTGCACCTCTCCTACCTTCCCTTATATCGCTGTGTTTTCACGCACCTCTCATAACTTCTCCTATATCGCTGTATTTTTACGCACCTCTCATAACTTCCCCTGTATCGCCATGTTTTTATGCACATCTCATAACATCTCCTATATCGCTGTGTATTCGAGCACCTCCCATTCCTTCCCGTGTTTTTCTCTGTGTTTTCGTGCACCTTTCATACCTTCCCCATATCGCTTTGTTTTCGCACAGCTCTCATAACTTCTCCTATATCACTGTGTTTTTGTAAACCTCTCATACCTTCCCCTATATCGCCGCGTTTTCATGCACATCTCATAACGTCCCCTATATTGCGGTGTTTTCACGCACCTCTCATAACTTCCCCTATATCGCACTGTTTTCGCACTCCTCTCATACCTTCACCTATATCACTGTGTATTCAAGCACCTCTCATAACTTCCCCTATATCGCTGTGTTTTCGCGCACCTCTCATGGTTTCCCGTCTATTGCCGTGTATTCATGCACATCTCATACCGTCCCGTATATCGCTGTGCTTTCGCGCACCTCTCATACCTTCCCCAATATCGCTGTGTTTTTGTGCACCTCTCATACCATCACTAATATCGTTGCATTTTCTTGCACATCTCATCACGTCCCCTATATCGCTATGTATTCACGCACCTCCCATAGTATCCCCATATCGCTGTGTATTCACGCACCTTCCATAGTATCCCCCATATCGCCCTGTTTTCGTGCACCTCTCATGTCTTCACCGAGATCGCTATGTTTTCGCTCCTCTCATTACTTCCCCTATATCGCTATGTTTACTCGCAGATCTGATACATTCTCCCGTATCGCCGTGTTTTCGCGCAACTCTCATAATTTCCCCTATTTCGCCGTGTTCTCGCACATCTCTCATACCTTCCCCTATATCACTGTGTTTTCGCGCACGTCCCATAGCGTCCCCTATATCGCTGTGTTTTCGCAGACCTCTCATACCTTCCCCTATATCGATGTCTTTTCGCACACATCCCATAGATTCATCTTTATCGCTGTGTTATTGCTCACCCCTCACAGCTTCCCCTGTATCACCGGGTTTTAGCTCACCTCTCATAGCTTCCACTATATTGCCCTGTTTTCGCACACCTCTCATGTCTTCCCCTATATCACTGTGTTTTGCGCACCTTCCATAGCATCCCCTATATTGCTGTGCCTTCGCATACCTCTCATAACTTCATCTATATCACCCTGTTTTCAAGTTCCTTCCATACCTTCCCCTATATCGCTGTGCCTTGCGCACCTTTCATACCTTCCCCTATATCGCTGTCTTTTCGCGCACATCCCATAGATTCACCTTTATCACTGTTTTATTGCTCACCTCTCTAGCTACCCCTACATCGCCGTTTTTTGCGCACCTCTCATAACTTCATCTATATCGCTGTATTGTTATGCACATCTCATAACGTCCCCTATATCGCTGTGTATTCGCGCACCTCCCATAGCATCCCCTATATCGCGATACAGGGGAAGCTATGAGAGGTGAGCAAAAACACAGCGATAAAGGTGAATCTATGGGATGTGCGCGAAAAGACAGCGATATCGGGGAAGGTATGAGAGATGCGCAAGGCACAGCGATATAGGGGATGCTATGGGAGGTGCGTGAATACACAGCGATATATGGGAAGATATGAGAGGTGCGCGAAAACTTGGCGTTACAGGGGAATGCATCAGAGGTGCCAGAAAGCACAGCGATGTAGTGGAATACATGAGAGGTGCGCGAAAACAGGGCAATATAGTGGAAGCTATGGGATGTGCACGAAAACAGGACGATATAGGGGAAGGTATGAGAGGTGCACAAAAACCACAGCGATATAGGGGACGCAATAGGACGTGCGCAAAAACACAAAGATATAGGGGAAGGTATGAGAGGTGTTCGAGAATTTGGCGATATAGGGGAAATTATGAGAGGTGTGCGAAAACACGGCGATACCGGAGAATGTATCAGATGTGCGAGAAAACACAGCGCTATAGGGGAAGTATTGAGAGGAGTGAAAACATAGCGATCTAGGTGAAGACATGAGAGGTGCGCGAAAACACTGCGATATAGGGGAAGCTATGAGAGGTGAGTAAAAACATGGTGATACAGGGGAAGCTATGACAGGTGAGCAAGTACACAGCGATAAAGGTGAATCTATGGGATGTGCGCGAAAATACAGTGATATAGGGAAAGCTATGAAAGCTGTTTGATAACACAGCGATAGAGGGAAAGATGTGAGAGGTACGCGAAAATGCGGCGTTACCAGGGAAGCTACGAGAGGTGCACGAAAACACATCGATATACTGGCAGGTATGAGAGGTGCACAAAAACAAAACGACATAGGGGTAGGTATGCGAGGTGCACGAAAACACAACGATATAGGGGAAGCGATGCGAGGTGCGCAAAAACACAGCGATATAGGGGAAGCTATGAGAGGTGCCAGAAAACACAGCCGTATATGGGAAGCTACGGGAGGTGCACAAAAACACAGCGCTATAGGAGAAGATATGAGAGGTGCACAAAATCACAGCACTATCGGGGAAGCTATGGGAGGTGTGGAAAAACACAGCGATACAAGGGAAGGTATAAGAGGTGCACGAAAACACAGCTATGTTGGAGAATCTATGGGAGGTGCGCGAAAACACAACGATGTAGGGGAAGCTATGTGAGATGCACCAAAACACGGCAGTATGGGGGAAGATATGAGAGGTGCGCAAAAACACAGCGATTTGGAGAAAGCGATGAGAGGTGCGCGACAAGATCACAATATATGGGAAGCTATGAAAGGTGCGCGAAAACACGGCGAAAAAGGGGAAGCTATGCGAAGTGCATTAAAACACAGCGATATAGGGGAAGGTATGAGCAGTGCGCGAAAACACATCAATAGAGTGGAAGTTATGCGATGTGCGAGAAAACAAGGCGATATAGGAGAAAGTATGAGAGGTGTACGAAAACACAGCGATATATGGGAAGCCATGGGAGGTGTGCGAAAACACAGCGATATAGGGGAAGCGATGCGAGGTGCACGAGAACACATCGATACAGGGGAAGCTATGAGAGGTGCGCGAACACATCGACTTAGTTGAAGCTGTGAGAGGTGCGTGAGAACATGGTGATATAGGGGAAGCTATCAGAGGGGAGTGTTATCTGAGCAATATATGGGACGGTATGAGAGGTGCACAAAAACATAGCGATATAGGGGAAGCTATCTGAGGCGCGTGAAAACATAGCGATATAGGGAAAGCTATGAGAGGTGCGCGAAAACGCAGCGATATATGGGAAGCTATGAGAGGTGTGCGAAAACAGATCTATATAGGGGAAGGTATGAGAGGTGCTCGAAAACACATCGATAGAGGAGAAGCCACAAGAGGTGTGCGAAAATATCGCCATTTATGGCAAGCTATTAGAGGTGTGCAAAAACAGCGATATAGCGGAAGCAGTAGGAGGTATGCGAAAACACAGCAATATAGGGGAAGCTATAAAAGCTGTTTGATAACACAGCGATATAGGGAAAGATGTGAGAGGCGCGCGAAAATGCGGCGTTACCAGGGAAGCTACGAGAGGTGCGCGAAAACACATCGTTATAGTGGCAGGTATGAGAGGTGCACAAAAACTAAACGACATAGGGGTAGGTATGCGAGGTGCACAAAAACACAGCGATATAAGGGAAGCGATGCAAGGTGCGCGAAAACAGCGATATAGGGGAAGCTATGAGAGGTGCCAGAAAACACAGCCATATATGGGAAGCTACGGGAGGTGCACGAAAAGAGAGCGATATAGGGGAAGGTATGAGAGGTGCGAGAAAACAAGGTGATATAGGAGAAAGTATGAGAGGTGTACGAAAACACAGCGATATATGGGAATCAATGGGAGGTGTGCGACAACAGAACGATATAACGGAAGGTAACAGAGGTGCGAGAAGACACAGCGATATTGGGGAAGCTATGGGAGGTGCGCGAAAAGACAGCGATAATGGGAAGGTATGGGAGGTGCGCAAAAACACAGCGCTATGGGGAAGATATGAGAGGTGCACAAAATCACAGCACTATCGGGAAAGCTATGGGAGGTGTGCGAAAACACAGCGATACAAGGGAAGGTATAAGAGGTGCGCGAAAACACAGCTATGTGGGAGGATGTATGGGAGGTGGGAGAGTCTATGGGATGTGCGCGAAAACACAGCGATGTAGGTGAAGCTATGTGAGGTGCACCAAAACAGAGCAATATAGGGGAAGGTATGAATGGTGCGCGAAAATGCAGCGATATATGGGAAGCTAGGAGAGGTGCGCGAAAACAGAGCGATATAGGGTAAGGAATGAGAGGTGAGAGAAAACACAGCGATATAGGGGAAGGTATGGGAGGTGCACGAAAACACAGCGATATAGGGGAAGCTCTGAGACTTGTGAAAACACAGCGATAATGGCATGGTATGGGAGGTGCACAACAACAGAGTGATATAGGGGAAGGTATGAGATGTGCACGAAAACACAGCGATTTGGGAGAAACTATGAGAGGTGCACGAAAACATTGCAATATATGGAAAGCTATGAGAGGTGCACGAGAACACAGTGATATTGGGGAAGGTATGATAGGCATGCGAAAACAGAGTGATGTAGGGGAACCTATGGGAGGTGCATGAAAACGCAGTGATACAATGGAAGGTATGAGAGGTGCGCGAAAACACAGCGATATATGGGAAGCTATGGGAGGTGCACAAAAACAGAGCAATATAGGGGAAGGTATGAGTGGTGCGGAAAATGCAGCAATACATGGGAAGTTATGGGAGGTGCGTGAAAAGACAGAGATATAGGAGAATGTATGAGAAATGTGTGTAAACACAGAGATGTAGGGGAAGCTATGAGAGGTGCACAAAAACACAGCGATTTCATGAAAGCTATGAGAGGTGCGCGAAACCACAGCGATATAGGGGAAGTTATGAGAGGTGCGAGATCAACACAGCGATATAGGGCAAGCTATGGGAGGTGCACAAAAACAGAGCGATATAGGGGAAGGTATGTGAGGAGTGCGAAAACATGGCGATCTAGGGGAAGGTATGAGAGGTGCGCGAAAACACAGCGATATATGGGAAGCTATGAGAGGTATGCGAAAAAAAGCGTTACAGGGGCAGGTATGAAAGGTGTGCGAAAACACATCGATATACTTGAAGGTATGAGAGGTGCGAGAAAGCACAACGATATAGGGGAAGCTATGCGTGGTACGCGAAAACACAGCGATATAGGGGAAGCTATGAGAGGTTCCAGAAAACACAGTGATATAGTGGAAGCTATGAGAGGTGCAAGAAAACACAGCCGTATATGGGAAGCTACGGGAGGTGCACGAAAACAGAGCGATATAGGGGAAGGTATGAGAGGTGCGAGAAAACACGGCGATATATGAGGAAGTATGAGAGGTGCATTAAAAAAAAGTGATATATGGGAAGCCATGGGAGGTGTGCGACAACAGAGCAATATAAGGGAAGGTATCAGAGGTGTGAGAAGACACAGCGATATAGGGGAAGCTATGGGAGGTGCACGAAAACATGGTGATATAGTGGAAGCTCTGTGAGGAGCGTGTAAACACTGCTATCTAGGGGAAGCTATGAGAGGTTTTTGAAAATATAGCAATATATGGCAAGCTATGAGAGGTGTGCAAAAACATCGCGAAAGCGGAAGCTATGGGAGGTATGCGAAAACACAGCGACATATGGGAAGGTATCAGAGGTGGGCGATACCACAAGATATTGGGGAAGCTATATGAGGTGTGGGAAAACACAGCGATATAGGAGAAGCTATGAGAGGTGAGAGAAAGCACAGCCATATTGGGAAGCATTGGGAAGCTATGGGAAGTGCACGAAAACACAGCGATAATGGGACGGTATGGGAGGTGCACGACAACAGAGCGATATTGTGGAAGGTTTCAGAGGTGCGAGAAAACACAGCGATATAGGGGAAGCTATGGGAGGTGCGCGAAAACACAGCAATATAGGGGAAGCTCTGAGACGTGTGCGAAAACACAGCAATATAGGGGTAGGTATGCAAGGTGCATGAAAACACAGTGATATATGGGAAGCTATGGGAGGTGCGCGAAAACACGGCGATATAGGCACAACTGTGAGAGGTCAGCAAAAACACAGCGATATAGGGGTAGGTATGCGAGGTGTTCGGGAGGGGAGCGGTATCTCAGCGATATATGGGACGGTATGAGAGGTGCACAAAAACACAGCGATATAGGGGAAGCTATGGAAGGCGCGTGAAGACATAGCGATATAGGGAATGCTATGAGAGGTGCGTGAAAACGCAGCAATATATATCGGAAGCTACGGGAGGTGCGCGAAAACAGAGCATTATATTATAGACCGTCCCATTATCGCTGTGTTTTCGTGCACTTCCCATATCTTCCCCAATATGGCTGTGCTTTCGCGCACCTCTCATAGCTTCTCCCATATTGCTGTGTTTTCCCGCACCCCACATAGCTTCCCCAATATCATTGTGTTTTCGCACACCTCTGATACCTTCCCGTATATCGCTCTGTTTTCGCTCACCTCTTATAGCTTCTCCTAGATCGCCGTGTTTTCGCGCACCTTTCACATCTACCCCTATATCGCTGTGTTATCAAGCAGCTCTCATAGCTTCCCCTATGTGTTTTCGCATACCTCCCATAGCTTCCGGTTTCTCGCTGTTTTCGCACACCTCTCTTAGCTTGCCATATATTGCTATATTTTCGCAAACCTCTCATAGATTCCCCTAGATCGCTGTGTTTTCATGCTCCTCAAAGAGCTTCCCCTATAACGCCGTGTTTTCGTGCACCTCTCATACCTTCCCCTACGTCGCTGTGTTTTCGCGCACCTCTCATACATTCCCCTATATTGCTCTGTATTCGCTCCCCAGCCATTTCTTCCCAAATATCACTGTGTTTCCGTGCACCTCTCATAGCTTCCCTTATATCGTTGTGTTTTCGAGCACCTCGCATAGCTTCTCCTATATCGTCATGTTTTCCCACACCTCTCACACCTTCAACTATATCGATGTATTTTCGCACACCTCTCGTAGCTTCGCCTATATCGATGTGTTTTTGCGCACCTTTCATACGTTCCCCAATATCGCTGTGTTTTCGCAGACCTTTCATAACTCCCCTATATTGCTGTGTTTTCGCGCACCTCTCATACTTTCTCCCATAACGTCGTGTTTTCACGCACCTCCCATAGCTTCCCCTATATCACTGTGTTTTCTCGTACCCCTCATACCTTCTCCTATATCACTCTGTTTTCTCGCACCTCCCATAGCTTCCCATTTTTCGCCATGTTTTCGCGCACCTCTCATAGCTTCCCATATATTGTGATGTTTTTGCACACCTCTCATCGCTATCGCCAAATGCTGTGTTTTTGCGTACCTCTCATATCTTCGCCCATATTGCCGTGATCTAGCGCACCTCGCACAGCTTCCCCTCCATCGTGTGTTTTCACGCACCTCTCATACCTTCACCTATATCGCCGTCTTTCCACGCACCTCCCGTAGCTTCCACTATATTGCTGTGTTTTCTTGTACCTCTCATACCTTCCCCTATATCGCTGTTTTTGTGCACCTCCCATAGCTTCCCATATATTGCTGTGTTTTCGCGCACCTCCCATAGGTTCCCCTACATCGCTGTGTTTTTGCGTGCCTATCATTTCTTCCCGTATGTCGCTGTGTTCTCATGCACCTGTCATAGATTTCCATATATTGCAATGTTTTTGTGCACCTCTCATAGCTTCCCCTATATCGCTGTGTTTTTGCTGACCTTTCACAGCTGTGCCTATATCGCCGTGTTTTCGCAAACCTCCCATAATTTCCCATATAGCACTGTGTTTTCAAGCACCTCACATACCTACCCCTATATTGCTGTGTTTTCTCGCACCTCCCATAGCTTCCTCTATATCGCTGTGTTTTCTCTCACCTAGGAAACCTTCCCCTATATCGCTGTGTTGTCGTGCACCTCCCATACCGTCCCATTATCGCTGTGTTGTCGTGCACCTCCCATACCGTCCCATTATCGCTGTGTTTTCGTGCACTTCCCATAACTTCCCCAATATGGCTGTGCTTTCGCGCACCTCTCATAGCTTCTCCTATATTGTTCTGTTTTCCCGCATCTCACATAGCTTCCCCAATATCATTGAGTTTTCGCACACCCCTGATACCTTCTCGTATATCGCTGTGTTTTCACTCACCTCTTATAGCTTCACCTAGATCGCGGTGTTTTCGTGCACCTCTCACATCTACCCCTATATCGCTGTGTTATCAAGCAGCTCTCATAGCTTCCCCTATATTGCTGTGTTTTTGCATACCTCCCATTGTTTCCGCTTCCTTGCTGTTTTCGTACACCTCTCATAGCTTGCCATATATTGTTATATTTTCACAAACCTCTCAGAGATTCCTCTTGATCGCTGTGTTTTCACACTCCTCAAAGAGCTTCCCATATATCGCCATGTTTTCGTGAACCTCTCATAGCTTCCCCTAGATCGCTGTGTTTTCACGCATCTCACATAGCGTCCCCTATATTGCCATGTTTTCGCACACCTCCCACAGCTTCCCCTATATCGCTGTGTTTTCTCGCACCTCTGCCACCTTCCCCTATATATGGCTGTTGTCGTGCACTTCCCATGGCTTCCCATATATTGCTGAGTTTTCGCGCACCTCTCATACCTTCGCCTACATCACTGTGTTTTCGTGCACCTCTCATACTTTCTCCCATAACGCTGTGTTTTCACGCACCTCCCATAGCTTGCCCTATATCGCTGTGTTTTCTCGCACCTCTCATACATTCCCCTACATCGCTGTGTTTTTGCGCACCTCCCATAAATTCCCAAATATGGCTGTGTTTTCTCGCACCTCTTATACCTTCCCCTGTATCGCTGTGCTTTCGCACACCTCCCATAGCTTCCCCGATATCACTGTGATTTCGTGCATCTCCCGTAGCTTCCTCTATATCGCTGTGTTTTCTCGCATCTCTCATAGCTTCCCCTATATCACTGTGTTTTCGCGCACCTTGCATGGCTTACCCTATATTGTTGTGTTTTCGCGCTCCTCTCATAACTTGAAGTATATCGATGTGTGTTTGCGCACCCCTTGTAGCTTCCCTGGTATTGATGTGTTTTCACGCACCTCTCATACCTTCCCCTATAACGCGTGTTTTTGCAGACCTCTCATAGCTTCCCCTATATAGCTGTGTTTTCGCGCATCTCGAATACCTTCCACTATATCGATGTGTTTTCGCCACCTCTCATACCTTCCCCATATTGCTGTTTTCTCATGCACCTCCCATAACTACCCATTTCTCGCCGTGTTTTCACGCACCTAACATAGCTTCCCATATATTGCGATGTTTTCCCGCACCTCTCATCGCTTTCCCCAAATCATTGTGTTTATGCGCTCCTCTCAGAGTTTCTCCTATATTGCTGTGTTTTCCCGCACCTCACATAGCTTCCCCAATATCATTGTGTTTTCGCACTCCTCTGATACCTTCCCCTATATCGCCGCGTTTTCGCGCACCTCTCATATGGTTCCCTCTATCGCTATGTTATCGAGCAGCTTTCAAGCTTCCCCTATATTGCTGTGTTTTCGCATACCTCCCACTGCTTCCGCTAATCGCTGCTTTTGCACACCTCTCATAGCTTGCCATATATATCGATACTTTCGCACACCTCGCATAGCTTCCCCTCCATCGCTCTGTTTTCGTGCACCTCCCATAGCTTCCCATATATCGCTATGTTTTCGCGCACCTCTCATACCTTCCACTATCTCACTGCGTTTCTGTGCACCTCTCGTAGCTTCCCCTATATTGATGTATTTTCGCGCACCTCTCATAACTTTCCCTATATCACTGTGTTTTCATACACCTCCCATAGGTTTCCCTACATCGCTCTGTTTTCGAGTGCCTATCCTACCTTCACCTATATCACTGTGTACTCGCGCATCTGTCATAGCATCCCAAATATTGCGATGTTTTTGCGCACCTCTCATCGCTTTCCCCAAATCGCTGTGTTTTTACGTACCTCTCATATCTTCTCCCATATTACCTTCATTTGGCACACCTCGCATAGCTTCCCCTCCTTCGCTGTGTTTTCGCGCACCTCTCATACCTTCTCCTACATCACTGTGTTCTCGTGCAGCTCTCATAGCTTTCCATATATTACAATGTTTTCGTGCACCTCCCATAGCTTCCCCCAAATCGCTGTGTTTTCACGAACCTCTCATAGCTTCCACTATATCGTTGTGTTTTCGCACACATCGCATAGGTCCCCTATATTGTTGTGTTTTCGCGCACCTCTCATACCTTCCCCTATATCGCTGTGTTTTTGCTGACCACTCACAGCTGTGCCTATATCGCCGTGTTTTCACGTACCTCCCATAGCTTCCCATATATCATTGTGTTTTGACACACCTCGCATACCTACCCCTATATCGCTGTGTTTTCGCGCATGTTTCAGAGCTTCCCCTATATTGCTGTGTTTTCGCGCACCTCCCATAGTTTCCCCTATATCGCTGTGTTTTCCCGCACCTCACATAGCTTCCCCAATATCATTGTGTTTTCGCCTCTGATACCTTCTGATACCTTCCCGTATATCGCTGTGTTTTTGCTCACCTCTTATAGCTTCCCCTAGATCGCCGTCTTTTCGCGCACCTCTCACATCTACCCCTATATCGCTGTGTCATGAAGTAGCTCTCATAGCTTCCCCTATATTGTTGTGTTTTTGCATACCTCCCATGGCTTTCGCTATTTCGCTGTTTTCACACACCTCTCATAGCCTGCCATATATTGCTATATTTTCACAAACCTCTCATAGCTTCCCCTAGATTGCTGTGTTTTCACGCTCCTCACAGAGCTTCCCCTATATCACCATGTTTTCGTGCATTTCCCGTAGCTTCCCCTATTTCGCTGTGTCTTCTCGCACCTCTGTTACCTTCCCTTATATCGCTCCGTTGTCGCAAACCTCCCATGGCTTCCCATATATCGCTGTGTTGTCGTGCACCTCTCATACTTTCTCCTATATCACCTTGTTTTCTCGCACCTCTCATAACTTCTCCTACATTGCTCTGTTTTCGTGCACCTCCCGTAGCTTCCCATATATGGCTGTGTTTTCTTGCACCTCTCATAGCTTCCCCTATATTGCTGTGTTTTCGCGCACCTCGCATTGCTTCCCTTCTATCGTTCTGTTTTCGCACACCTCTCATACCTTCTCCCATATCGCTGTGTTTTTGCTGACCTCTCAGAGCTGTGCCTATATCGCCGTGTTTTCGCGCACCTCCCATAGCATCCCCTACATCACTGTGTTTTCTGGCACCTCTTATACCTTCCCCTATATCGCTGTGTTGTCGTGCACCTCTCATACCTTCCCCTAGATCGCCGTGTTTTCGCGCACCTCGCATAACGTCCTCTATGTTGTTGTGTTTTTGTGCACCTCTCATATCTTCCCCTATAGCGCTGTGTTTTTGCGCACCCCCCATACCTTCCCATTATCGATTGTTTTTTCGCGCACCACCCATAGATTCCCCAATATGGCTGTGTTTTTGCGCACCTCTTATACCTTCCCCTGTATCGCTGTGCTTTCGCACACCTCCCATAGCTTCCCTGATATCGCTGTGATTTCACGCACCTTCCGTAGCTTCCCCTATATCTCTGTGTTTTCGCGCATCTCAATCCCTGCCCCTATGTCATTTTGTTTTTGTGCACCTCTCATACCTGCCACTGTATCGATGTGTTTTCACGCACCTCTCGCAGCTTCCTTGGTATCACCGTGTTTTCGCACACCTCTCACATCTTTCCCTATATCGCTGTGTTATCAAACAGCTTTCATAGCTTCCTCTATATTGCTGTGTTTTCGCATACCTCCCACTGCTTCCGCTATATCACTGTTTTTGCACACCTCTCATAGCTTGCCATATATGGCGATGTTTTCGCACACCTCTCATAGCTTCAGTTAGATCGCTGTGTTTTCACGCACCTCACATAGCGTCCCCTATATTGCCATGTTTTCGAACACCTCTCATAGCTTCCTCAATATCGCTGTGTTTTCTCGCACTTCAGCTACCTTCCCCTATGTCTCTCAATGTTGTGCACCTCCCCTGGCTTCCCATATATCGCTGTGTTTTCGCGCACCCCTCATACCTTCCCCTACATCGCTGTGTTTTCGCGCACTTCTCATAGTTTCTCCCATAACGCCGTGTTTTCACGCACCTCCCATAGCTTCCCCTATATCGCTGTGTTTTCTTGAACCTCTCATACCTTCCCCTATATCTCGCCGTGTTTTCGCGCACCTCTCATAGCTTCCCATATATTGCGATGCTTTCGCGCACCTCTCATCGCCATCCGCAAATCGCTGTGGTTTTGCGTACCTCTCATATCTTCTTCCATATTGCCGTCATCTGGCGTACCTCGCATAGCTTCCCTTCCATCGCTCTGTTTTCGTGCACATCCCATAGCTTCCCATATATCGCTATGTTTTCGCGCACCTCTCATACCTTCCACTATCTCGCTGCGTTTCCGCGCACCTCTCATATCTTCCCCTATATCGATGTATTTTCGCGCACCTCTCATAACTTCCCCTATATCGCTGTGGTTTCATACACCTCCCATAGGTTCCCCAACATCGCTCTGTTTTCGAGTGCCTATCCTACCTTCACCTATATCACTGTGTACTCGCGCACCTGTCATAGCTTCCCATTTATTGCGATATTTTTGCACACCTCTCATCGCTATCCCCAAATCGCTGTGTTTTTACGTACCTCTCATATCTTCTCCCATATTACCTTCATCTGGCGCATCTCGCATAGCTTCCCCTCCATCGCTGTGTTTTCGCACACCTCTCATACCTTCTCCTACTTCGCTCTGTTTTCGAGTGCCTATCATACTTTCCCCATATCACTGTGTTCTCGTGCAGCTCTCATAGCTTTCCATATATTGCAATGTTTTCGTGCACCTCCCATAGCTTCCCCCAAATCACTGTGTTTTCGCACAAATGGCATAGGTCCCCTATATTGCTTTGTTTTCGCGCACCTCCCATAGCTTCCCCTATATCGCTGTGTTTTCACGCACCTCTGAAACCTTCCCCTATATCACTCTGTTGTCGTGCACCTCCCATACCGTCCCATTATCGCTGTGTTTTCGTGCACTTCCCATAACTTCCCCAATATGGCTGTGCTTTCGCGCACCTCTCATAGCTTCTCCTAGATTGCAGTATTTTCCCGCACATCACTTAGCTTCCCCAATATCATTGTGTTTTTGCACACCTCTGATACGTTCCCGTATATAGCTGTGTTTTCACTCACCTCTTATAGCTTCCCCTAGATTGCCGTATTTTCGCGTACCTCTCACACCTACCCCTATATCGCTGTGTTATCAAACAGCTCTCATAGCTTCCCCTATATTGCTGTGTTTTTGCATACCTCCCATAGCTTTCGCTTTTTCGCTGTTTTCGCACACATCTCATACCCTGCCATATACTGCTATATTTTCGCAAAACTCTCATAGCTTCCCCTAGATCGCTATGTTTTCACGCTCCTCACAGAGCTTCCCCTATATCGCCATGTTTTCGTGCACCTCCCATAGCTTCCCCTATTTCGCTGTGTCTTCTCGCACCTCTGTTACCTTCCCCTATATCGCTCCGTTGTCGCAAACCTCCCATGGCTTCCCATATATCGCTGTGTTTTCGTGCACCTGTCATGCTTTCTCCTATATCACCTTGTTTTCGCGCACCTCTCATACCTTCAGGTATATCAATGTGTGTTTGCGCACCTTCCATAGCTTACCCTATATCACTGTGTTTTCTGGCACGTCTCATAGCTTCCCCTATGTCGCTGTGTTTTCGCGCACCTCTCATACCTTCCCCTAGATCGCCGTGTTTTCGCGCACCTCGCATAACGTCCCCTATGTTGTTGTGTTTTTGCGCACCTCTCATACCTTCCCCTACATCTCTCTGTTTTCGAGTGCCTATCATACCTTCCCCTATATCACTGTGTTCTCGTGCAGCTCTCATAGCTTTCCATATATTGCAATGTTTTCACACACCTCTCATAGCTTCCACTACATCGCTGTGTTTTCGCACACCTCGCATAGCTTCCCATATATTTTGATGTTTTCGCGCACCTCTCATCGCTTTCCCCAAATCGCTGTGTTTTTGCGTACCTTCCATATTATCTCACATATTGCCGTCATCTGGCGCACCTCGCATAGCTTCCCCTCCATCCTTGTGTTTTCGTTCACCTCTCATACCTTCCTCTACATCGCTCTGTTTTCGAGTGCCTATCATACCTTCCCCTATATCACTGTGTTCTCGTGCAGCTCTCATAGCTTTCCATATATTGCAATGCTTTCGTGCACCTCCCATAGCTTCCCCCAAATCACTGTGTTTTCACGCACCTCTCATAGCTTCCAGTATATCGCTGTGTTTTCGCACACCTCGCATAGGTCCCCTATGTTGTTGTGTTTTCGCGCACCTCTCATACCTTCCCCTATATCACTGTGTTTTTGCTAACCTCTCACAGCTGTGCCTATATCGCCGTGTTTTCGCGCACCTCCCATAGCTTCCCATATATCACTATGTTTTCACGCACCTCGCATACCTACCCCTATATCGCTGTGTTTACGC
This sequence comes from Mobula birostris, assembly GCF_030028105.1. Classification (NCBI taxonomy): domain Eukaryota; kingdom Metazoa; phylum Chordata; class Chondrichthyes; order Myliobatiformes; family Myliobatidae; genus Mobula; species Mobula birostris. The sequence continues at coordinate 147,599 of NW_027278622.1, forward strand.
GCTCGTCTCAGAGCTTCCCCTATATTGCTGTGTTTCCACGCACCTCCCATAGATTCCCCTATATCGCTGCGTTTTCACGCGCCTCTGAAACCTTCCCGTATATAGCTGTGTTTTCGCTCACCTCTTATAGCTTCCCCTAGATCACCGTCTTTTCGCGCACCTCTCACATCTACCCCTATATCGCTGTGTTATCAAGCAGCTCTCATAGCTTCCCCTATATTGCTGTGTTTTTGCATACCTCCCATAACTTTCGCTTTCTCGCTGTTTTGGCACACCTCTCATAGCTTGCCATATATTGCCATATTTTCGCAAACCTCTCATAGCTTCCCCTAGATCACTGTGTTTTCACTCTCCTCACAGAGCTTCCGCTATATCGCCATGTTTTCGTACACCTCCCATAGCTTCCCCTATTTCGCTGTGTCTTCTCGCACCTCTGTTACGTTCCCCTATTTCGCTCCGTTGTCGCAAACCTCCCATGGCTTCCCATATATCGCTTGCGTTTTCGTGCACCTCTCATACTTTCTCCTATATCGCCTTGTTTTCTTGCATCTCTCATACCTTCCCCTATGTCGCTCTGTTTTCGTGCACCTCCCGTATCTTCCCATATATCACTGCGTTTTCGCGCACCTCTCATAGCTTTCCCTATATCGCTATGTTTTCGCGCACCTCCCATAGCTTCCCCTATATCGCTGTGTTTTTGTGCACCTCTCATAGCTTCCCCTATATCGCTGTGTTTTTGTGCACCTCTCATACCGTCATACCGTCCCATATATTGCTCAGATAACACTCCCCTCTGATAGCTTCCCCTATATCACCATGTTCTCACGCACCTCTCACAGCTTCAACTAAGTCGATGTGTTCGCGCACCTCTCATAGCTTCCCCTGTATCGATGTGTTCTCGTGCACCTCTCATCCCTTCCCCTATATCACTGCATTTTCGCGCAGCTCTCATAGCTTCCCCTATATCGCTGTGTTTTCGCGCACCTCTCATACCTTCCATTATATCGCTGCGTTTCCGCGCACTTCTCGTAGCCTCGCCTATGTCGATGTATTTTCACTCATCTCTCATAAATTCCCCAATATCGCCGTGTTTTCATGCACCTCCCATAGGTTCCCCTACATCGCTGTGTTTTCGCGTGCCTATCATACCTTCCCCAATATCACTGTGTTCTCGTGCACCTCTCATAGCTTTCCATATATTGCAATGTTTTCGTGCACCTCTCATTGCTTCCACCAAATCACTGTTTACGCGCACCACTCATAGTTTCCCCTGTATCGCTGTGTTTTCGCACACCTCACATCGTTCCCCTATATTCCTCTGTTTTTGCGCACCTCTCATACCTTCCCCTAAATCGCTGTGTTTTTGCTGACCTCTCACAGGTGTGCCTATATCGCCGTGTTTTCACGCACCTCCCATAGCTTCCCATATATCACTGTTTTCACGCACCTTGCATACCTACCCCTATATCGCTGTGTTTTCGCGCACGTCTCAGAACATCCCGTATATTGCAGTGTTTTCGCGCACCTCCCATAGCTTCCCCTATATCGCTGTGTTTTCTCGCACCTCTGAAACCTTCTCCTATATCGCTCTGTTGTCGTGCACCTCCCATACCGTCCCATTATCGCTGTGTTTTCGTGTACTTCCCATAGCTTCTCCAATATGGCTGTGCTTTCGCGCACCTCTCATAGCTTCTCCTATATTGCTGTGTTTTCCCGCACCTCACATAGCTTCCCCAATATCATTGTGTTTTCGCACACCTCTGGTACCTTCCCGTATATCGCTGTGTTTTTGCTCACCTTTTATAGCTTCCCCTAGATCGCCGTCTTTTCGCGTACCTCTCACATCTACCCCTATATCGCTGTGTCATGAAGCAGCTCTCATAGCTTCCCCTACATTGCTGTGTTTTTGCATACCTCCCACAGTTTCCGCTTTCTCGCTGTTTTCGCACACCCGTCATAGCCTGCCATATATTGTTATATTTTCACAAACCTCTCATACCTTCCCCTAGATCGCTGTGTTTTCACGCTCCTCACAGAGCTTGCCCTATATCGCCATGTTTTCATGCACCTCCCATAGCTTCCCCTATATCGCTGTGTCTTCTCGCACCTCTGTTACCTTCCCCTATATCGCTCCGTTGTCACACACCTCCCATGGCTTCCCCTATATCGCTGTGTTTTCGTGCACCTCTCTTACTTTCTCCTATATCGCCTTGTTTTCTCGCACCTCTCATACCTTCCCCCATATCGCTCTGTTATTATGCACCTCCCATAGGTTCCCCTACATCGCTGTGTTTTCTGGCACCTCTCATAGCTTCCCCTATATCGTTGTGCTTTCGCGTACCCCATATCGCTCTGTTATTATGCACCTCCCATAGGTTCCCCTACATCGCTGTGTTTTCTGGCACCTCTCATCGCTTCCTCTATATCGTTTTTTTTCGCGCACCTCTCATACCTTCAGGTACATCGATGTGTGTTTGCGCACCATCCATAGTTGCCCCTATATCACTTTGTTTTCTGGCACCTCTTATAGCTTCCCCGAAATCGCTGTGTTTTCGCGCACCTCTCATACCTTCCCCTATATCGCCGTGTTTTCGCGCACCTCCCATAGCTTCCCATATATCACTGTATTTTCATGCACCTCGCATACCTACCCCTATATCGATGTGTTTTCGCGCACGTCTCAGAGCATCCCGTATATTGCTGTGTTTTCGCGCACCTCCCATAGCTTCCCCTATATCGCTGTGTTTTCGTGCACTTCCCATAGCTTCCCCAATATGGCTGTGCTTTCGCGCACCTCTCATAGCTTCTCCTATATTGCTGTGTTTTCCCGCGCCTCACATAGCTTCCCCAATATCATTGTGTTTTCACACACCTCTGATACCTTCCCGTATATCACTGTGTTTTCGCTCACCTCTTATAGTTTCCCCTAGATTGCAGTCTTTTCGCGTACCTCTCACATCTACCCCTATATCGTTGTGTCATGAAGTAGCTCTCATAGCTTCCCCTATATTGCTGTGTTTTTGCATACCTCCCATAGCTTCCGCTTTTTTGCTGTTTTCGCACACCCCTCATAGCCTGCCGTATATTGCTATATTTTCACAAACCTGTCATACCTTCCCCTAGATCGCTGTGTTTTCACGCTCCTCACAGAGCTTGCCCTATATCGCCATGTTTTCATGCACCTCCCATAGCTTCCCCTATATCGCTGTGTCTTCTCGCACCTTTGTTACCTTCCCCTATATTGCTCCGTTGTCACACACCTCCCATGGCTTCCCCTATATCGCTGTGTTTTCGCGCACCTCTCATACCTTCAGGTACATCGATGTGTGTTTGTGCACCATCCATAGCTTCCCCTATATCACTTTGTTTTCTGGCACCTCTCATAGCTTCCCCTATATCACTGTGTTTTCGCGCACCTCTCATACCTTCCCCTAGATCGCCGTGTTTTCACGCACCTCGCATACCTTCCCCTATGTCCTGTTTTTGTCCTCCTCTCATACCTTCCCCTGCATCGATGTGTTTTTGCGCACCTTTCATACCTGCCCCTATAACGCGTTTTTCGCAGACCTTTCATAGCTTCCCCTACATCTCTGTGTTTTCGCGCATTTCTGATTTCTTCTCCTATATCTCCGTCTTTTCACGCACCTCACATAGCTTCCACTATATTGCTGTGTTTTCTTTCACCTCTGATACCTTCCCCTATATCGCTCTGTTTTCGCGTACCTCTCGTAGCTTCCCATATATCGCTGCGTTTTCGCGCACCTCTCACATCTTTCCCTATGCCGCTGTGTTATCGAGCAGCTTTCATAGCTTCCCCTATCCCGCTGTGTTTTCGCATACCTCCCATAGCTTCCCCTATATTGCTGTGTTTTCCCATACCTCCCATAGCTTCCACTATATCGCTATGTTTTCTTTCACCTCTCATAACTTCCCCTATATTGCTATGTTTTCGCGCACCTCTCATACACTCTCCTACATCGCTGTGTTTTAGCGCACCTCTCTTACCTTCAATGATATCACTGTGTTCTCGCGCATGTCCCATACCATAAGACCATAAGGAGTAGAAGTAGGCCATTCGGCCCATTGAGTCTGCTCCGCCATTTTATCATGAGCTGATCCATTTTCTCCTAATTAGTCCCACTCCCCCGCCTTCTCACCATAACCTTTGATGCCCTGGCTACTCAGATACCTATCAATCTCTGCCTTAAATACACCCAATAACTTGGCCTCCACTGCTGCCCGTGGCAATAAATTCCATAGATTCACCACCCTCTGACTAAAAAAATTTCTTCGCATTTCCGTTCTGAAAGGGCGCCCTTCAATCCTTAAGTCATACCCTCACGTACTAGACTCCCCCATCATGTGAAACAACTTTGCCACATCCACTCTGTCCATGCCTTTTAACATTCGAAATGTTTCTATGAGGTCTCCCCTCATTCTTCTAAACTCCAAAGAATACAGTCCAAGAGCGGACAAACGTTCCTCATATGTTAACCCTCTCATTCCCGGAATCATTCTAGTGAATCTTCTCTGCACCCTCTCCAAAGTCAGCACATCATTTCTTAAATAAGGAGACCAAAACTGCCCACAGTACTCCAAGTGAGGTCTCACCAGCGCCTTATAGAGCCTCAACATCACATCCCTGCTCCTATACTCTGTTCCTCTAGAAATGAATGCCAACATTGCATTCACCTTCTTCACTACTGACTCAACCTGGAGGTTAACTTTAAGGGAATCCCATACGAGCATTCCCAAGTCCCGTTGCATCTCAGAACTTTGAATTCTTTCCCTATTTAAATAATAGTCTGCCCGTTTATTTTTTCTGCCAAAGTGCATAACCATACATTTTCCAACATTGTACTTCATTTGCCACTTCTCTGCCCATTCTTCCAATCTATCCAAGTCTCTCTGCAGACTCTCCATTTCCTCAGCACAACCAGCCCCTCCACCTACCTTTGTATCGTCAGCAAACTTAGCCACAAAGCCATCTATTCCATAACCCAAATCGTTGATGTACAATGTAAAAAGAAGCGGCCCCAACACTGATCCCTGTGGAACACCACTGGTAACCGGCAGCCAACCAGAATAGGATCCCTTTATTCCCACTCTCTGTTTCCTGCCAATCAGCCAAAACTCTATCCACGTATGTAACTTTCCTGTAATTCCATGGGCTCTTATCTTGTTAAGATATATATATATATATATATATATATCTTCTGCTATATCGCTGTTTTCGCACACCTCTCATAGCTTGCCATCTATGGCGATGTTTTCGCACACCTCTCATAAATTCCCCTAGATCGCTGTGTTTTCGCGCACCTCACATAGCGTCTCCTAGATCGCCATATTTTCGCACACCTCCCATAGCTTCCCATATATATCGCTACGTTTTCTCACTCCTCTGATACCTTCCCCTATATCACTCTGCTGTCGTGCACTTCCCATGGCTTCCCATATATCGCTGAGATAACGCTCCTCTCTCATAGCTTCCCCTATATCGCTGTGATTTCGCGCACCTCGCATACCTTCCACTATATCTTTGAGTTTTTGCGCACCTCTCATACCTTCCACTATATCGATGTGTTCGTGCACCTCTCGAAGCTTCCCCTGTATTCATGTGTTCTCGCGCACCTCTTATCCCATCCCCTATAGCGCCGTGTTTTCGCGCACCTCTCATAGCTTCCCCTATATCGATGTGTCTTTGCGCACCTCGCAAACCGGCCCCTATGTCGTTGTGTTTTTGTGCACCTCTCATACCTTCCACTATATCGATGTGTTTTCGTGCACCTCTCACATTTTCCACTATATCGCTGTGTTATCGAGCACCTCTCATACCTTCCCCTGCATCGCTGTGTTTTCGCACACCTCTCATAGCTTGCCATATATGGCGATGTTTTCGCACACCTCTCATAACTTCCCGTAGATCGCTGTGTTTTCGGGCATCTCACATAGCGTCTCCTATATCGCCACGTTTTCGCACACCTCCCATAGCTTCCCCAATATCGCTGTGTTTTCTCACTCCTCTGATACTTTCCACTATATCGCTCTGTTGTCATGCACTTCCCATGGCTTCACAAATATCGCTGTTTTTTCGTGCACTACTCATACCTTCCCCTACATCGCTGTGTTTTCGTGCACCTCTCATAATTTCTACTATAATGCCGTGTTTTCACACACCTCCCATAGCTTCCACTATATTGCTGTGTTTTCTTTCACCTCTCATACCTTCCCCTATATCGCTCTGTTTTCGCACACCTCTCGTAGCTTCCCATATATCGCTGCGTGTTCGCGCACCTCTCATAGCTTTCCCTATATCGTTATGTTTTTGCGCACCTCCCATAGATTCCCCTATATCGCTGTGTTTTTGTGCACCTCTCATACCGTCCCATATATCGCTCAGATAACGCTCCCCTCTCATAGCTTCCCCTATATCACCGTGTTTTCGTGCACCTCTCATAGCTTCCCCTATATCGCTGTGTTTTTGCACACCTCACATGCCTTCCGCTATATCATTGAGGTTTTGCGCACCTGTCATACCTTCCACTATAATGCGTTTCCTCGCAGACCTCTCATAGCTTCCCCTATATCGCTGTGTTTTCGCGCACCTCGCATACCTTACACTATATCGATGTGTTTTCGCGCAATTCTCATACCTCCCCCTATATCGCTGTATTTTCATACACCTCCCATAGCTTCCCTTTTTTCGCCGTGTTTTCGTGCACCTCTTTTAGCTTCCCATATATTGCGATGTTTTCGGATACCTCTCATCGCTTTCCCCAAATCGCTGTGTTTTTGCGCACCTCCCATAGATTCCCCAATATGGCTGTGTTTTCATGCATCTCTTATACCTTCCCCTGTTTTGCTGTGTTTTCGCACACCTCCCACAGCTTCCCCGTTACCGCTGTGATTTTGTGCACCTCTCATATCTTACCCTATAGTGCTGTGTTTTTGCGCACCTCCCATACCTTCCCATTATCGCTGTGTTTTCGAGCACCTCCCATAGATTCCCCTATATCGCTGTGTTTTCTCGCAGCTCTCATAGCTTCCCCTATATTGTTGTGTTTTCGTGCACCTTGCATAGCTTCCCCTATATCGTTGTGTTTTCGCGCACCTCTCATACCTTCAAGTATATCGATGTGTGTTTGCGCACCTTCCATAGCTTCCTCTATATCTCTGTGTTTTCACGCACTTCTCATACCTTCAAGTATATCGATGTGTGTTTGCGCACCTCTCATACCTTCCACTCTATTGGTGTGTTTTCGCGCACTTCTTATACATTCCCCTATATCGCAGTGTTTTCATACACCTCGCATAGCTTCCCCTTTTTCGCCGTGTTTTTGCACACCTCTCATAGATTCCCATATATTGCGACGTTCTCGGACACCTCTCATCACTTTCCCCAAATCGCTGTGTTTTTGCGAACCTCCCATAGATTCCCCAATATGGCTGTGTTTTCATGCATCTCTTATACCTTCCCCTGTTTCGCTGTGTTTTCGCACACCTCCCATAGCTTCCCCGATACCGCTGTGATTTTGTGCACCTCTCATATCTTACCCTATAGTGCTGTGTTTTTGCGCACCTCCCATACCTTCCCATTATTGCTGTGTTTTCGAGCACCTCCCATAGATTCCCCTATATCGCTGTGTTTTCTCGCAGCTCTCATAGCTTCCCCTATATTGTTGTGCTTTCGCGCACCTTGCATAGCTTCCCCTATATCGTTGTGTTTTCGCGCACCTCTCATACCTTCAAGTATATCGATGTGTGTTTGCGCACCTTCCATAGCTTCCTCTATATCTCTGTGCTTTCACGCACTTCTCATACCTTCAAGTATATCGATGTGTGTTTGCGCACCTCTCATACCTTCCACTCTATTGGTGTGTTTTCGCGCACTTCTTATACATTCCCCTATATCGCAGTGTTTTCATACACCTCGCATAGCTTCCCCTTTTTCGCCGTGTTTTTGCACACCTCTCATAGATTCCCATATATTGCGACGTTCTCGGACACCTCTCATCACTTTCCCCAAATCGCTGTGTTTTTGCGCACCTCCCATAGATTCCCCAATATGGCTGTGTTTTCATGCATCTCTTATACCTTCCCCTGTTTCGCTGTGTTTTCGCACACCTCCCATAGCTTCCCCGATACCGCTGTGATTTTGTGCACCTCTCATATCTTACCTTATAGTGCTGTGTTTTTGCGCACCTCCCATACCTTCCCATTATCGCTGTGTTTTCGAGCACCTCCCATAGATTCCCCTATATCGCTGTGTTTTCTCGCAGCTCTCATAGCTTCCCCTATATTGTTGTGTTTTCGCGCACCTTGCATAGCTTCCCCTATATCGTTGTGTTTTCGCGCACCTCTCATACCTTCAAGTATATCGATGTGTGTTTGCGCACCTTCCATAGCTTCCTCTATATCTCTGTGTTTTCACGCACTTCTCATACTCAAGTATATCGATGTGTGTTTGCGCACCTCTCATACCTTCCACTCTATCGGTGTGTTTTCGCGCACTTCTTATACATTCCCCTATATCGCAGTGTTTTCATACACCTCGCATAGCTTCCCCTTTTTCGCCGTGTTTTTGCACACCTCTCATAGATTCCCATATATTGCGACGTTCTCGGACACCTCTCATCGCTTTCCCCAAATCGCTGTGTGTTTGCGCACCTTCCATAGCTTCCTCTATATCTCTGTGTTTTCACGCACTTCTCATACCTTCAAGTATATCGATGTGTGTTTGCGCACCTCTCGTAGCTTCCCTGGTATCGATGTGTTTTCGCACACCTCTCATACCTGCCTCTATTACGCGTGTTTTCGCAGACCTCTCATAGCTTCCCCTGTATCGCTGATTTCTCGCATACCTCCCATAGCTTCCCCTATATCGCTGTGTTTTCGCGCACCTCTCATAGCTTCCCCTAGATCGCTGTGTTTTCATGCACCTCACATAGCTTCCCCTATATCGCTGCATTTTCTCGCACCTCTGCTACCTTCCCCTGTATCTCTCTGTTGTCGTGCACCTTCCCTGGCTTCCCATATATCGTTGTCTTTTCCCGCACCACTCATAACTTCCCTTACATCGCTGTGTTTTCGCGCACCTCTCATACTTTCTCCCATAACGCCATGTTTTCACGCACCTACCATAGCTTCCCCCATAACGCCATGTTTTCACGTACCTACCATAGCTTCCCCTATATCGCTGTGTTTTCTCGCACCTCTCATACCTTCCCCTATATCGTTGTGTTTTCGCGCACCTCCCGTAGCTTCCCATTTCTCGCCGTGTTTTTGCGCACCTCTCATAGCTTCCCATATATTGCGATGTTTTCGTGCACCTCTCATCGCTTTCCCCAATTCGCTGTGTTTTTGCGTACCTCTTGTAGCTTCCCCTCTATCGATGTGTTTTCGCGCACCTCTCATAATTTCCCCTATATCGCTATGTTTTCATGCACCTCCCATAGGTTCCCCAACATCGCTGTGTTTTCGCGTGCCTATCATAACCTCTCCTGTGTTGCTGTGTTCTCGTGCACCTGTCATAGCTTTCCATATATTGTATTGATTTCGCGCAC